>NC_051211.1:16068133-16220633 GCF_015220715.1 Pygocentrus nattereri | reverse complement strand
TAAATATTGAGAAGGAGAGAAAGATAAATAGAGTAGAGAAAGATAAGAGCGAGATCAAGCTGTAGAGGAAGCGAGAGAGAGGGAAACCGAGGCAAAGAGAGAAATGCTCCTTTCCGCTTCGACCCGCCTCCCTCCCTCTCTCTCTCTTTCTGCCCTCCCTCTCTCACTCACTCTCTCTCCCTTTCTCTCTCTCTCACTCACTCGCTCACTCTCTCTGTCTCTGCCAGTGAAGTTGCGCTGGGCTCAGCGGCAGAGATGGAACAGCCCGGAGCCGGACGCATCGGCCAGTAAGTGCTGCCTTCTTCTTCTCCATTCATCACTCCACTTTTCTTTTTTTCTTCATGTTCTGTGAACATGGGTTAACCTTATTCTGAAAATGGAAGTTGATTTAGAGCAGCTTTACACTTAAAGGCTGATTTGTCTTTGCTAAACTCGTGGAATACTGTAGTTTAATGGGAGTCACGGGTTAAACACTACTTTGATAAGACTTCTTATTCTGTTACTGTTGCTTTTGTAATGATACCGCCTATGTTGAAGGCTGTCCATGGTGCTGAAACCACCTTCTTCTTAAGAGGTGTGGGGCTGTCCGTGGTGCTGAAATGTGGGCTGAAATCATTACAAGTTTTCTTCATTACTGGAATTCTTTGGAATTATATGGTGCTCCCTATAGAACTGAAATCATTTCTGAACTTGTTTTCTATAGTTATGCTTTTGTGATATTTACATGTCTTAATACAACCTGTGGTGCTGTTCATGGCACTGAATGCACAGCGCATCATGTAAACTCAGGCGGTGAAACCTTTGCCAGTCTCTACTGGAATGTGTCCTTTTCTGGTATTAAATGCTAAGCCATTCCATCATGATAGACCCTGCAGGCTGGACTGAAGGATTGCTGTGTGCTGTCCATAGTTCTGAAGTCCTTTCTAGTCTTTATTATGAACCTATAAACCCTCTAATGCCCTACACCTATTTATAGTTATATTTAACTGTTGTTTTGCTGTAGTTAACTGTAGTGCTGTGAAAGATATTGAAATTGAGTGTAGACTGAATGATCATGTATGTTGGAGTCTTGTTAAATCTCTACTAAAATGCTCCCTGGTCTTGGGAGTAAACTGTAAGCCATTCCATCAGAATAGCTCAGAAAGGATTGGATTAGAAGATCACAGCTATAAAGTCACTGCAGAACTTCAGAAATATTTTAGTGCTGATGTCTTCATTTAAAGAGTGGTGCTTTTGATTTTAAGATCGGAGCCTCATTATTATTTTAGTGCTCTCCATGGTGCTGAATTCATTTGACGTCTTTATAATTATCTTGATGCTGAAATATTTACTTGTCTTTACCAGAAAATCCACAGGACTGGTTTTAAATTGAAAGCAAGTTCAACTTTAGAGGTTACAGGCTTTACAGGATATTGGGTTCAATTAGAGTGTCATGGGGTGCTGTCCTTGGTTCTGATATTACTACCATATTTTAGAAATGAGATCTTTGCATGTCTTTGCCGGTCACTACTGAACTCCCGCTGGTCTTCATACTCAAATGCAGCGTATGGAAACAGTGGCATGGATTCTGTACATGTGGGGAATCTGTGTCAAGATGTTCAAGTGTGCCACAAAATAAAAGCTATGGTTAGAATTCGTCTCCTTTTCTCCTGATTGCAGATAAATACCACATGCGAAGCATTGATGCAAGAGAAGATTTCAGTGCCTGACCAAGTTTTTGTTGCAAATAACTTAAAAATAATCCAAGGGCTTCCTGACAGACATACCTGGGCATGATCAGCTGTCTTGTATCTGCTGCCCTGACCTGACCTGGGTTCACATGAAACTCATTTACTTTGCAGTGGGGGTGAGAAAAATCAAAATCCCAGAACATGACGTAGTATGGAAAATCAGCTTGCGGAAAGATGAAGGCGCATGTTTGGGCGTGTTTGCATGTTGGAGTCTCCTCTCGTGAAGTGAAGAAGAAGAAGCAAATGAGTAAATGAAACAAATTAAACCACACTCTCAAGACAGATGTGTTAAAAGCAACATCTGTATGTCGCTGTTAAGGACGATATATGTTTTACATACTATTCTCCAAACCAGTTTTTTGTAATAAGCGCACTTTTTTTTAGAAACATATATTCCGATTACATGATCTGACATGTTCTTGAGTCCTGACACACAATGCGTTAGACTAGTCTTAGCATAAAAAACGTGTGTTGTTAATTAACACATCCTTTTCGAGAGTGAAGAAAACATGGGCATTCAGCACCTCCTGCTGCTCCTCATCTACCTGGACCCACTGTGTGGCTTGAATGCAAACAAAAGGAGCAAAGGTCCACCAAGAAAGAGTGGAAAAGTGAAGGAAGTGAATGGCACTGCTGCTCCATCTGTCATCAAATCCACCACTGGCACCAGCCCCGGCACGGCATTGCCTAGACGAATAACGCAGCTTTCTGCACCCACACTGGCAGGAGACCACGACACATGCCTTGGCTACTATGATGTTAGTGGTCAATATGACAAAGAATTTGCCTGCAACAACACAGACCACCGTTACTGCTGTGGCTCCTGCTTCCTGCGCTTCTGCTGCCCGATTCGCGCCAAGCGACTGGAGCAGCGCGCCTGCACCAACTACAACACACCCGACTGGATCAAAACCCAGCCACCATCTCCGGCGCCCACCGGTGAAGTGTATGACCCGGCACTGGACCGAACGAACACTACCGTCTACATTGCCTGTGGCGTCGTCGCCCTCATCGTCCTGCTTGGGATCTCCGCCAAGGTGGCCTATGACAAAGCTACAAGACCACCGCAGGAGATGAATGTGCACAGGTGAGAGTGTGTGTGTGAGAGAGAGAGAGAGAGAGAGAGAGAGAGGTCTTGAAATGGTGTTAATCTAATCATATTTTCATACTTAACCCTTTATTTAATATAAAGGCTTATTATTGAGTAACTACAGGTACTTCAATGCAAACTAATGGAGCTATTCTTATGTTATAAGACTGTGTAATAAGACTTTGGTGTAAGTAATTACACTCCATAACCCCCTTAACCTTTATGAATCACAATTGGAGATTGTAGTTTATACTTAGGCTTAACTTGGGTCTGAAAACTGGCGTCAGTTCTTGGCTCTAATAACTACATAGCTTGCATATTTCATAGTAGTTACTGAATTATTTCTCACTATTAAATCTTAGAGGATCTGTTATTACATGACTGAGGTCCATGTTTGTGTTTTTATATAGTGAAAACAGTCATAATTGATTTTTATTGGACCATTTCCAAACTTCCCTTCATCCCTTTGAATTAAACAGGCATTTTTGTTATTGCTTTTGTTATTTTTGTTATCTCAATTTTTACTGCATCATTTGGATCCAGCAGCTACCTTTTGCAAACATTTATTGATTGGACAAATCAAAGAGCCTTAAAATAGTTTGGAATAAAATCTCTTTACCTTATATTATTATCCATCCATCCATCCATCCATCCATCCATCCATCCATCCATCCATCCATCCATCCATTATCTTCCACTTCTCCGGGGTTCGGGTCGCGGGTGCAGCATCCTAAGCATTGAGGCCCAGACCTCCCTTTCCCCAGCCACTTCCACCAGCTCTCCAAGGGGGATTCCGAGGCGCTCCCAGGCCAGCTGGGCGATATAGTCATGCCAGCGTGTCCTGGGTCTTCCCAGGGGTCTCCTCCCAGGTGGACTTACCTGTGACACCTCCTAAGGGAGGCGTCCAGGAGGCATCCTAACCAGATGCCCGAACCACCTCAGCTGGCTCCTCTCGACGTGAAGAAGCAGCGGCTCTACTCCGAGTCCCTCCCGGATGACAGAACTTCTCACCCTATCTCTAAGGGAGAGTCCAGACACCCTGCGGAGGAAACTCATTTTGGCCGCTTGTATTCGCGATCTTATTCTTTCGGTCATTGCCCAAAGCTCATGACCATAGGTGAGGGTGGGAACGTAGATTGACCGGTAAATTGAGAGCCTTGCATTATGGTTCAGCTCTTTCTTTACCACAACAGACCGGTAAAGAGCCTGCATCACTGCTGACCCAGCACCAATCCGCCTGTCAAATTCCCGCTCCCTTATACCATCACTTGTGAACAAGACCCCGAGATACTTGAACTCCTCCGCTTGAGGCAAGAGCTTATCCCCGACCCAGAGAGGGCTCTCCACCCTTTTCCACCTGAGAACCATGGTCTCGGATTTAGAGGTACTGATTATTATTATATTATATACTGTATTTTATTACACGCTAGTGAGCACACACACTAAGGGGCAGTTAACAGACTTGCCCAGAGTGGTGGGCAGCCCTATCCGCAGCATCTGGGGAGCAGTTGGGGGTTAGGTGCCTTGCTCAAGGTCACCTCAGTAACGTACTGTTTAGTCTGGGGATTGAACCAGCAACATTCTGGTTGCAAGGCTGGTTCCCTAACCTCCAGCCCATAAGTATTTGCCTATTGTATTTGATGAGGAATTTCACCCAATTTTTTAAAATGTCTGTGTAATTCAATAGTTGAGATGTAAACAAAGTCATTGAGAGTGATCTGATGTGAAATGGTTCATTTGTAGGGAAACTTACTGAATCAAATTTCTTTACAGTGGTGACAGGAACCAGGGGTTGCAAATGCAGATATAGCCATTTAATTTACCATCCAAAACAACCAGTGAACCTACACGTCTTCTGAGTTTTATATGTAATATTGATAATAGTGAAATAGTGGCAAATCCGAAAAAAAAAATCTTCATGACCTTTTTTGTAGGCAGCCAAACTATAGGACAGCAACATCTCAGGCATCAGACAGCATGTTCATAACCACTTTATGTCATGGCTTTGTGTAAGGAAGTGTGTAGAGGCTTGAAACACTTCAGTTTGGCTCGTCACTACAAATGTGAAAAATTCAGACTTGGCAAATGTCTCTAGAGATTAGCATTTCACATCAGTCAACTCTGAATGACTTTGTTTACAGCTTAACACTTTAAGCATGAGAACAAAAAAACAGTGGAATGCTGAAAGACTTTAATTCATCCTTGTAGATCTTTAATTCAATATGGTAGCTGTTTAAGTCAATGCTGATGGTGTTCTTTCAACACGAGTATCCTGCTGTGTAGGACAATTACCTCAAAGTGTAAACAGGATTAGACTGGAGAAAGTGTTTATGTTAAATAATAATGTTAAGGAAGAACTTGTCAGTTCTTAAGGCAACACTGCACTGATGTTCTTTTGTAGAGGAAGAGCGACTTGTAGGCCATGTAAAATCTTTTACAATCTGCATTAATGTTTCAGGATGTTTCTCCAGTGTTCTGCATTGACAATAACTATAGGTTAATCCTGGGAATGCGTTGTGTAGGCCATTCAATCAATATGTTGAGTAATGAAGGACGGAATGTACTATCTTCTGAGGCTGTCCCAGACAGCAAGATCCAGCTGACAAACCATTGTAAATAGTAGTAAAATGTTGGTGATGTTAACAGCCTATAGCTACCTGTTATCAAATTTAATGCTTATAGTTTATATTCTCGGAACGCTTATAATTGTAAAAAGTTAATTTGAAGTTGGTTATTCTTGACTTCCCAAGCACTTCCCTCACTAATGCAAACTGGTCATCAGCCAATGTCAAACCAATGTAGGCCCACAGTCCAATAGTGGTCACCAGCCAGCATCAGGCCAACCATCCAACACTGGTTGGAAGCCAACATCAGGCCAATGTAGAACTGCCAGTCATTTTGCTAAGATCATTTAGCCAATCACTGGGCCAGTGTATGTTTATCACAGGTCTGAAATAGTTGTGGATTTACTGCATTTCTTTCATCGGTACATCTATTCAGCAGTTGTTCTATGTTAAATCATGGGGTTCTGCACAGTTGCATTATTGTTTGTAAAGCCCACAGTGTTCTGTGCAAGCAGAGTTACTAGGGTTACTGTTTCTAGGTTGTTCTAAATCCAGATCAATGAAATGTTATCCTAAATCTGTAAGTATACTCTCATGGTATTTAATAAGCTAGTGCAATGATTGTGGAAAATGGATTTCATACTTTCCCACTAACAGGAAAGGCTCCTCTGTTGCTAGCTAATGTTATGTTACTTTTGTATTTAGCACTCTACTGCACAACATAAATTGGACTTGCATTGTCAGATGAAAACCGAACCAAGGCTAGATCATTTGGTCTATGGTCGGAGAGCAGCCTTTGGTCTGATGGCAGGATCATAACAACTTTTGTAGCTAACAAGTCTGCACGCCCTGGCTCCATCTGTTAGTCCAGTGGTTCTCACTGCAGGGCCTTTAGTAGCACTGCCCTGCATATTTAGGTATTTCTCTGCTCTAATACATTTGACACAATTTATCAGCTCATTAATAAGCCTTGTTTGAGTCAATGTTGGCGTGGTAGAACAGGGAAAAGGCCAGAAGTATGCAGAAACATGACTGAGAGCCACTGTTAGTTAAAGTGATAGTTTTATGTTTTACCTGCTGTAGAGCAACAAATTAAACTCTGTATTTCAAGTCCTTTAAATAAAATGTTCTAGAGCAGCAGAAACAAAAGACCATGCTGTGTGCATATAAACTCAAGACAAGCAGAGTGTATCATACACTTGAAAAACTACCTTTGAATCATTCAAAGCACATTGTGAGGTGCAGATTCGTTGGGTTTCCTCTGAACTGGATAGTCCATATTCGTCGTTGTTACAGCCATTTTAGGCGCATGCAGAGCAGCTCTCGCTGGAACATTGTGTCAACCATCCCACTGCGGGCTGCAGGTGTGGAGGGCTAAATGGGGTGATTGCAGCGGAACACGGTGACTGGTGTTTTTAACAGCACAAAGCATGACCTGTTCTATAAGAATAAAGCAGGCAGTGTAGTCAGACGTTTGGAGAAGTAGGCCACACAAAACGCACAGCTCGAGTGCTCTCATTTTACTGGAAGAAAGGTGGTTAAGTTAGCTACAGCGCTCCAGTTGTACAGTCCATAATGGGGTTAGCATGCACAGAGCATGCTCTGATTCATAGAGCTGAACAGCTTTGTTTTAGTTCCTTTTTACTGGTCAAGTACACTTGAGGAATGTTGAATTGTCCTAGTAGAATTTGAGCTCATGTTAATGGAAAGTGCAGAATACATACAGTAAGCAAAAAACCATCCTTCAATTATTTCCTTTCCAGTCAAAATGGTCATTTAATTATGTATTTTTAAAGATATATATCTGAGAAGGTTAGATACAAGATATGTTTGTAAAAGAAAGATAGTTAAGTTTGATTAAGTGATACTTTTTTGATCCCACAACCGGGGAAATTCCACCTCCACATTTAACCCATCCGTGAAGTGAAACACCACATACACACTAGTGAACACACACACTAGGGGCAGTGAGCACACTTGCCCGGAGCGGTGGGCAGCCCTATCCACGGCGCCCGGGGAGCAGTTGGGGGTTAGGTGTCTTGCTCAAGGAAACCTCAGTCATGGATTGTTGGCCCTGGGGATCGAACCTTCCGGTCACAGGGCCAGATCCCTAACCTCTAGCACACGACTGCCCCCAGAAAAAAGAGAGTGTAAAGAAAGAGTTTAAAGAAAGAGTTTCCAAACCTAGAATTCAAAAAATTCTTAAAAGATTTGGAGAAAATGTGGCTGTTTACAACTTTTGATTTATGTCTTTGCAGACGATCTTATCCAGGGTGACATTCACATCAGAGATGTAGGCAAATGTAGCAGGAGTCTTAGTGTAGAGTGGTGGGGTTGCCTGGGCAGGAAACATTGGAGGTGTGGAAAAATATTCCTGCAGATTTCTCTGAAAATCTGAAAGGACTCTGAAATGAAGGCAAAAGTTGGACAAACTAAATACTGAATATGTTCAATTTTATGTAGTCACTGAGGCTTTTCCTGATGGTAAAAAAGAAGGGTGGCCTTTTAATTTTGCACAGTACTGTAAATCCACAGTATGTAAACAAAGTGTATGAGGTATCATTTCATCAATTTCATATAAATAAGTTTTTGTTTTCTTTTTATTTGCTTTATTTTACAATGTGTGAACATGTCCCGATGAATGGAACAATAGCAATGCTCCAAAATTACTAAAATAAACACAATATCATACAGTATATTTGAGTTAAGAACATTTTCTCTTCACCTATAAAGTTGCCATTTTAGAAATGGTACCATTCCCAGAGCCCATAATGGCATTAAAATGGCAACATTTGAGATAGATAGATAAATATGGACTGTTAGGTGCCATTCTGATACCATTTTCATTCCTAACCATAAACCCACTCCTCATGAATTACATGCTTGTGTGTTTTCCCAGCTAACCTGACTGAGCTCTGAAAGGGTTTAGGAATGTTGTGTCAATGTTGGTTAAGCAGGTGAAGTTCATCAGTGATAACAAAAGCATGTGGTTTCAATTCATGTCACATTTTGCTTGTAATTGGAAAAAAAGGCACTGAAATGAATGGGGGAAAAATGAGAAATTCAGAATCAAACCTGTTGATTTAGAATGTAAATGTACTTCACCAACGTTACTCTAGACTTATAAGAATGAACAGGTTGAGTCTCAGAAACACCAGCGCTGTCATAAAGATGAGTCCCAGAAAAATGATGAGTTTGGGATGGAAAATCACTTTCTGAAAGATGTACAGCTGCATGGTTTGTGTTCTAGGAGATTTTGTGTCTCTTTGTGCTTTTATACAGGTTTGTTTTCTCATTTGATAGATCTTCTGTCTCTGGGTTTTGTGTTTACACTTATATACAGTAAATATACTTCATAGCCTTGTTTCATGTCTGTGCTGGTTGATAGAAGCATGTTTCTTGTGTGGGTTGCTGAAGTGTTGAGGGAAATGCAGTGAATGCTGCAGTTCAATGCCCAGACATGCACTGCTTGAATGGATGAATGGATCTGCAAATCTATTCAACTTGATGACATCAGACCAAATGGAAAACAGGTGTAGCTCTCTGGTCTAGTTACTCCTTTCAAGCTCTTGAGTCATAGCTTTGAATTAAAGAAACACAGTACCTGGTCTTTCTACTAAGTGGATGTGTTTTGCATCAGATTGCATCACAGCTAAATTCATCACCATTCTATGCCATGTATACGTATTCACCTGCAGTTACCTGTGTGCACCTGTGTTAACCCGTACATTCATGTGCACTCACATTTATTTGTCTGTATTTACCTGCACTCCTCTTTATTTCCCTGCACTCACCTGTACTTGTCTGCATTCTCCTGCACTCACCTGTATTTGCCTGAATGCCTGTGATTTCCCCTGCACGCACATGTAGTTACCCGCACTTACCTGTTTGTTTGGCATTACTGGTATTCACCTATACTGTTCCACCTGCAATTGTTTGCATCCACCTGCATTCATCTGCATCTACATGTACTCACCTATATTGGGGGTATTCATACCCCCAATCCCTGTCATCCACCTGCCTTCAACTTAACTCACCTGTATTCCCCTACACATACCTGCATTCACCTGTATTAATCTGAATCCATGTGAATTCACCTTCATGCATATGTATGTGTCTGTATTCCCCTGCACTCTACTGTATACACCAGTTACTGTCTAAATCTATATGGATTCACGTTCATGCACCTGTATTTGACTACACTCACCTGCATTCACCTGTACTCTACTATATATACCTGTATACACTCACCTGCATTCACCTGTACTCTACTATATATACCTGTATACACCTGCCTGCATTCACCTGCACACGCTTCTCTTTACCTGCCCTCACCTCTACTTGTTTGTATTCAACTGTGCTCACCTGTTTTCATCTGCATTTGCATCCATTCATCTGTATTTGTGTATATACACCTGCATTCACTTTCACTCAACTATATTTGTGCGCATCCACCTGCTATCACCTGTGCTCAGCTGTATTTGTCTGCATTGACCTGTATTTACTAACACTCATCTGTCTTTGTCTGCACCCAACTGCATTCACCTGCACTCATCTGTTTTTGCCCACACTTACCTGCAACCCTCTGAATTCCTCCCAATCTGTATTTTTCTCCACTCACATATTTTTGTCTGCATTCACTTGTCTAACATGACATCACTTACACTTACTTGCATTTTTCACTGGCATTTACCTATATCCAGCTGCACTTACCTGTACATTTTCCAGAATACTGAGAGAAGTCAACAGGCAGTAGTTGTTTCTTTGCACTTCATGCAAAGTACGTTAGTGTTTTGTCAGGGAAAAGCATTGATGTTATACACATTATACAGCTCATATGCTTGCAGCTGAATCAAACAGCTTCAAAAGAGGGCTCGCTCTCTGATCTTGGCCTAATGCCAAAGCTGTTGCCATGCTTGCAGTTTGAATATGTGTGTGTGCAGGGTATGCATATACAGAGATGTTTAAGTGTGCCTGTGTGTGCATTTGTTTGTTTCTTTGTGTGTGTGCATGCTCCAAGTTGAGCTCATTTGTAAGACAGCCTGTTTGATATGTTTTCTCCCCTGGGAGTGCCTGGCTTGTGTGCATTCTTAATGGTAATGAGATATAGGCTGGTGCGTAAGCTCTGGTTTAGGCAGAGATGCATTTGCCTCTAAGAGAGAAGCGCATTAGGAAGATCAATCAAAGCAGCTGCTAGACTGCATCCTCACTGGTACTCTCTTCACTAGCTCTGCCACTGTAGATCACTGTCCCTAAAGACTTGGACTGCTTACTCTAATGTTCCACAGTTTGATGATAGTTCGACCTCAGATATGTAAGGAGGTTAGGCTGCAAGTTACTGCTTGCTGTTTTTGTGGATGACATAAACAGTTTTCTACTAAATGAATAAATTGCGCTACACATTTCCATTAAATTAAACAGAGTAGAACCAACACATTCCTGCTTTTGGAAAAAAAAACTCATATCTCCAAAATGGTAACTTTACAGGAGAAGGAAAAAAAAACTACTTCAATTTAATGTAAGTCAATAGAACTAGGCTTTTTTCCCCAAGTCTCTTTGTGCTGTTTGTTTTGGTCCAATGAAATTTCTACTCAATGTAAAGGGTAACACGTACTTTCAGTTTATGTCAAAAATGCAACAAATGCAATTGCAATTGATCTACCCATATATTCAGTTGTAAATCAACAATTTTCCCCTCTCTCAGTCAGGTATTGGAAAAAAACTTTATTTATTACTTTTTTGTTTCTTTATTCTTATGTCAATCATTTCTCAAGCAGGTTGAATTTTAGATTTATTCTTCTGCAGCTCATAGTATATTGAAACAGAGAGCAGAGAAAATCTGTGAAAAGTATAGTTATAAACCTACTGTCCATACTACATTGGTGTCTGTAAGTAGTGAGATATTTCATTATGATTTGAATGAAAGTTATGAGCAGTAATTAATCCTGTTCTTAGGTTTTTGCCACCTTTCACTTATATTTTGTCTGTGCAGACCCAAACCTGTGAATGCAAATATGACCATTTTGTAATGATTATGTAATTCATTATGGATCTATGTAATTACATCTGAATAGTACATAAAAATGATAATAACTAGTGAGTGGCTGATCCATGTTTTTTCAGTTCCGATCCGATTCTGATACATGGCTGCCAACAGTGATACAGATCCCGATATAAGAGCTCTTTTTGACTTTAATATTATCATTATGGTTGTTGGTATTGTGTTTAAGATTGTATTTAAGGTGTTTTATCTTCAGATCACTAAGCCTATCTGTAATAGAGGCTGCAGCTGAACTGCTGGTGTGTGACCCCATGCACTTAGTCATCAGATGCACTGCACTCTGCACTGCATATGCTTCATCCAGTCTACAGTGAAACTTATGAGAGACACTGGGCTCACATCTGGGGTTCAAATCTCAGCTGTGAAGCTCATGGCTTTACCATCTAAGCACGTTGCTAACTGATGCCACTCGGTTGTACAGTTCAGGTATAGCATTCTCTGAAATGTATGTTCTGGGTGGGAGATTATACCTGTGCTCTAAGTTGTCCAACAGGCTGTGAAATCTGACATGTTCCATCATACAGACAGTGGTGGTCATTGAGTATGTTGAAGTTGAGCGACTTCTCTGTTATCCCTTTGCGTTGTCTGCTGAAAGTGTATCACATTTCTGGAAAGCATCAGTGAGAGTCATTGCCTGGTGGTGTCCTCCTGTATGTTGGCTAGCATGAACTCCCAGGACCCTTGGTACAACTGTACTTCCCCCTTGGCACGCTGGCTTTACAAACATGACAAGTAGTAGTTATGTTTTTTGGCATTTCCAGACTAAAATAATATCTAATAACATAACAGGTAATGTTATTTGTTTATTCAGTTAAAAGACTGAAATGACCACGGGTTCATGGTATGATGTGGAATGGAATCTGGATGGTGACGTGTCATGTTATGTTACATTATAGCAGGTTCATGGTCCAGTGCAAGCTACGGACCGGAATCTGGATCGGTAAGTGGATCAGCCCTGTCCGTTCAATATGAGTAAAGTGACATAAATTTCGGACTCAATACCGATATAGGATCGGATCTGTCCCATCTCTAATAATAACAATTCTAGATTTCTAAGGCATGATAAGAATGTACACTTTCCGTGGAACCTTTTGATCAAAGCTGACACTAAAATGGGCCCCCAATTAATTAGTGAGCAGATTAATTTTCATAAAGCAGAAAAGCTATTTTTATATTTGTTCACTTGTTGCCATATTAAGATCAGAAGTTCTACACCCCCCCCAACATATTCCACTGGCCTACTAAGCCTCTGTGCCTCAAACGCCAGTTTATTTTAGCTCTTTGCTAAAGCCATCAAAGGATTCCTTTACCCAGCAGCCTCCCAGCCCTCATCAGACAAAATAACCCGATGAAGTTCAGATCATCCAGGCAATGATATAACCATGGCTTTGTGTGAAACCACACAGCTTTATCATCACGGCAAGCATTTTGATAAAATATTGATCGAGCCTCTTCTGCCCAAGACACCTGCTGAAGACACTCAAGAAAAACCTCCTTCTAGGTATTTCCACTTCCACCTCATTAGAAACCCTTGCCTTGTACTTCCACTCACTGGCCGATTTATTAGAAACCCTTGACCTGTGGTTCCACTCACTGGCCACTTCAGTAGAAACCCTTGACCTGTACTTCCACTCACTAGCCACTTTATTAGAAACCCTCACATTGTACTTCCACTCTTTGGCCACTTTATGAGAAACAGCTTGTTCTTTCACTCCTTGGCCACCCACGGTGAACTTCCAATCACTGGTCAATTTATTGTAAATCCCTAAATTGTACATCTATTGACTGTTCAATTTATTAGAAACCCTTGTTGCAAACTTCCAGTCATATGTGTACTTCAGCATAAATATATACAGTAAAATGACCTTTCCATCAAATATTCTCACTCAAAAATATCCTGCTGTCATTAGCTTGAGTAAAAACGCATGTGCAAAAAAACACTAGCATGACCAGTTGGCAGTGTGCAACTCTGGAACAAAAGGCTAACTGCATTAACTTTATGTGTATTAACATTACATGACTATTAGTTAACTACACAGAAAACATACAAAAACTGACACATTGGAATGACTGAGACGCAGTAGATCTGTGAAATATTTCTAAAGTTCTAATTTAATTATGGTTAATAATGTCATACTGTCCATGCATTTGGTAGCTGTTGTTTGATATTACTGACTAGCAATGCAGCATGTGGCTACAACATGTGTGGAGTGCAAAGCTATTCTGATAAAAAGATTTTCTCTTTCTGCAAAATAAGAGACTACACACAACTTTACCAACAAACTTCAGGCTTTAATAAGGCAAGCACTACCTTCCAAAACCACTTTAAACCCTAGCAAGACCAGCAGCCTAAAAACATCACATAAGGGTAAAAGATTGAATGCTAAGTTTCACTTGTAAAAAAACATGTGTCTAAGTTTAATCTGTGAATGTTCTAAAATTCTGCAGAACCTTTCCACTTGTTTTACTGAGCTATGTGTAAGAAATGTTTAAAATGTAAGAAGTGGGTTTCAAAGAGCACAAGCATTTTTCAGCCTTGTTTGTATCTGCTGCATGTGTAGCATAGGACTGATTACCACAGGCAATCATTTTCCTCTACTTAATAAAAGAACAGAAAACATGTTCTCTCAAAGCTCACTTATACAGAAACCAATGAGTAGATGCTTCAGCAAATGGTATTCTATGCTAATCAATGCAGCAGATAAAGATTAGGTGTGAAAAACACTGAAGTACTCCTTTAACTAACACCATGGCATTTTCTGGCTGTTCAACTATGCTGAGGTTTCAGTATAATGACCTTGAAGATGCACGTAAGGCTCCTTGTGGAGACACCAATCAATGAGACCTGAAACTGGGCCTCAGTCCAAACCTCTGCACTCCAATCAGCTTTGGCACACAGCACTTTCATCACATATGGGAGGCTTTTTCATGCTTTCTGCTGTATTTTACTCTGATGAATACCATATGAGAGCAGTCATTAGCAGGCCAGGCTTGATGATGATACAGTAATGAAGGAGGCTGTTTTCAACACACTTCTCATAAATCTTGTCTTAGTTATCATTCCAGTGGCAGTACAGAACTGTTAAATGTAATGTTAAATCATATCCCCTGACAGGAGCTACTGTTGTGTGAAGTTTACAGGCCACTGGTCCAGCTGGTGCCTGGCTTAAAGTAGTTTTGGAAGGTTTTTAGTCATCTATTGTACTGTCCCATACCCAGCAAGCCAAAAATATAAATTCAATCATGCCCACCAGAGCATCTGGATGAAGGAATGAGATGCATCTGATTACAGCAGTACAAGTCGAACTCATTTAAAATCAGTTACTGCACTAATTCAAGATCTAACCTGTGTTAATCAACACAAAACCATCCATTGTCTACTGAGGGTAGTGTAAATCTATTGCTAATGTGGTTTCTGATGCTATATGATATAGTATTACTGTTCCATTGATCTATAAAAAAAAACAACAAAAAAAAAAACATGTATCTTATTACTTGGTATGTTGTAGTTTTTTAGTAAGTATCTTTAAATGATTTTTTTTGTAGTACGTTTTTAGTAAGGTGCCCGGCACAACTGTGATGTACACTACATTTCCAAAAGTATTCACTCACCCATCCAAATAACTTAATTTAGTTGTTCTAATCACTTCCATGGCCACAGGTGTATAAAACCAAGTCCCTAGGCATGCAGACTGCTTCTACAAACATTTGTGAAAGAATGGTTCGTTTCCAGGAGCTCAGTGAACTGTCTGTAGAGTCAATTACTACAGACCTCCAAACTTCATGTGGCTTTCAGATTAGCTCAAGAACATCATAGAGAGCTGCATGGAATGGGTTTCCATGGTCGAGCAGATGCTTCCAAACCTTACATCACCAAGCACAATGCAAAGCATCAAATGCAGTGGTGCAAAGCACCGCCACTGGACTCTAGAAGAGTGGAGACGTGTTCTCTGGAGTGATGAATCATGCTTCTCCGTCTGCCAATCCGATGGACGAGTCTAGGTTTGGCGGTTGCCAGGAGAACAGCGCTTGTCTGACTACATTGTGCCAAGTGTAAAGTTTGGTGGAGGGGGGATTATGGTGTGGGTTTGTTTTTTAGTTCGGCTCAGCCGCTTAGTTCCAGTGAAAGGAACTCTTAATGCTTCAGCACCAAGAGATTTTCATGCTCCCAACTTTGTGGGAAGAGTTTGGGGACAGGCACTTCCAGTTCCTACATGACTGCGCACCAGTGCACAAAGCAAGGTCCATAAAGACATGGATGAGTGAGTTTGGTGTGGAAGAACTTGACTGGCCTGCACAGAGTCCTGACCTCAACCTCATAGAACACCTTTGGGATCAACTAGACCTCCAAACTTCATGTGGCCTTCAGATTAGTCAAGCCTTCGCGTCCAACATCAGTGTCTGACCTCACAAATGCGCTTCTGGAAGAATGCTCAAAAATTCCCACAAACACACTCCTAACTCTTGTGGAAAGCCTTCCCAGAGGAGTTGTTGAAGCTGTTATACCTGCAAAGGGTGGGCTGACATCATATTAAACCCTATGGATTAAGAATGGAATGTCATATGTGTGTGAAGGCAGATGAGCGAATACTTTTGGCAATATAGTGTATCTAGAATTTCCAGAAGGTTTAAAGCGATGTTTTTTTCACACAAAATTGTTCCTACCAAATTACAAGTCATTGAATGTGATTGGCTTATTAAAAATAAGTAAAAAATACACAGGTATTTTATTTAGCTACCAGAGATCATTAGGCCTTCGTTAAAGGTCTAGAAGGCCCTGAGGATTCCCTTTCTGCAATTCAGTTGACATATGTTAAAAAAATGCAATATCAATGTTTCTTCTGAAGTTCTGGCCACATGAGAATTTCATTTTCAACTTAAGCTACTTAATGTCTGTTCCTTAGTGTTAATGAACAGTCTGGACAGGGCAGGGTGAAACTCCAGTGCTGTTCATTGTGCCTGGGAGTTTTCATTCATTACTGTTATTCTAATAGCAGCAGGCCGTCACCATGAGCTTGCGGTGGAAACAGTACCCTTGAAAGCTGTAAACGAGTGGAGCGAGGGATTAACATCAGACTTGAGTATTAAAACGGTGAAACGCTGCTAAAAGTTTGTGCATAAGTAGCGTTTTACTGCATGGAGGAAAGCTTCATATAGCTTCAGTCCAGTTTTGACCTTGAAAGAGATGAAGAAAGCCAAGAGAATCTGAGGGTCATTCAAGAATGCCTTATTGATCAAATGCAGATAAACCTGAGTATACTTTGAGAGAGAGAGTGAGAGAGAGACATATAGTAGATAGTAGTAGTAGAAAGCAAAAAAGAAAGAGGGGAAAAAGGAGTTTGAAATGTCTACAGATCATGCATCATCTGGATAACTTATGATGTCATGATTTGTTTTGCCTGTTACTTGAGTGTTTCAAAGAGATGCAGAAGAATTATGCCGGTCCATGTTCTATATGTACCATCCTGTGTGTGTTCAACCATGTTCTTTATCCACTGTTCTCTATGTATTCACCCCCTTTCTATATCTAACACTCTGTATGTGTTCCACAATGTTCTATACATATCATCCTGTACGTGTTGCACCATGTTCTGTGTCTATCATCCAGTATGTTATCCACTATGTTCCATGTCTCTTATCATGTATAAGTTCTACCATTCTGTATGAGTTCCATCATGTTCTATATGTACCGTTTTATGTGTTCCACCATGGTGTATGTCTTCCATCCTGTGTGTGGTCAGCCATGTTCTATACACTTCATTCTGCATGTGTTCCACCACATGTTATGTCTACCACCCTGTATCTGTTCCACTATGTTCTTCATCTATTTTCATCTATGTCTCAAGTTCTATATCCACCTTCCTGTATGTGTTCCACCATGTTGTACTATGTCCCATCCCATGTTTTCTACAATGTTCTATATCTTCCATCTATATGTTTCACCGTGTTATATAGCTAGTATCCTATATGTGTCAACTATGTTCTGTCTATATGTGCCCACCCTGCTCTGTAACTACTATCCTGTATGTATACACCGTATTCTATATCTACCATCCTGAATTTGCTCAAACGTACCATCATATGTCCTACACAGTTGGTTTCTCCTCCAGATGTTTGACAGTCTTCTCCACCAGTCATTAGTGTGTCTCCCAGATGTTCAGTTCCATCCATCCATCCATCCATCCATCCATCCATCCATCCATCCATCCATCCATCCATCCATTTTCTAAGCCGCTTCTCCCTCAGGGTCGCGGGGGGGGGGGGGGGGGGGGGGGGGCTGTTGGGGGTGTGTTGCTGGAGCCTATCCCAGCGGTCATCGGGCGGAAGGCAGGATACACCCTGGACAGGCCGCCAGTCCACAGGGCAGACAGACAAACATAAGCAATCACTCACACTTAGGGGTAATTTAGCATGTCCAATTGGCCTGACTGCATGTCTTTGGACAGTGGGAGGAAACTGGAGAACCCGGAGGAAACCCACGCAGACACAGGGAGAACATGCAAACTCCACACAGAGAGGACCCCGGTCACCTGGCCAAAGAATCAAACCCAGGCTGTTCGGTTCAATCTTCCTTGTAAATTTGTATGACATGTTTTCTAACAGCAGCATCAACTGTGACCCAGACGAGGGTGGCTTCCTCTTAGGAAGTTTCTCTTTTTGCATCATGACACTACAGAACTTCTTCCTCATGCTCATAAGGAGTTTTTTCATTTGACTCATGGTTGCTTTGACTGTTTCTAGTAATAAGCAAGTACGATAGAATTTTACTGAATTGAATTGAATACAATTACCTCTCTGTTCACTCTCTTCAATATTTACCATCCTGTGCTGAATTAAATTGAATGTGACTCCTATTCTAGCCATGTGTCTGGACATGTGTCTTGCCATGCTCAGTTGCAAAGTCAGGGTGTAGTTTTGGTTACTTAATAGTAGATGGGGTCAGTTTCCAAGACATGAATTAAGCCTAGTCTTGGATTGTAACTTAGTCCAAGATTAGGATTAATCAGTGTGTGTGCTGGAAGATGGGATTGTATTTCTGTCCTCCGTTTGCCATTTCCTTTTTCCTTCCAAACACATGCGCGCACACACACACACACACACACACACACACACACATACATATATATATACATATATGGGTATGTAACAGAAAGGCAAGTGTGTCAGATATTCTTTCAAACTGCACTCTGCATGGTGTCATATCTTTCATCTTTTTGTACAATGCTACCTTTGATCCTGTACTTTTATGTTTTACTGGACTATTATAAAGTTTGATTGGATTTGCATATCTAGAACAAGGTATGTTTTGTAAGACAACCTTGACCTTGAGATTCAAGTCTTTAAACTTGAGGTAGTGTTGAAACTTTCAACACTTTTTTTTTTTACTGTAATGCTTTTACATCTATGCAACCTGGCAGTAAAAGTCTTAAAGTGATTGTTTGAATCCCGCAGAGTGTGTCCCAGTGTGGAGTGAAACGCAGAACAGAGGAGTCTCTCTCTCTCTCTCTCTCTCTCTCTCTCTCTCTCTCTCTCTCTCTCTCTCTCTCTCTCTCTCTCTCGGCCAACTGGGCCACAGAAAACCAGGTCGCTTACATAGGAGCAGAACTTCTGTTAAAAAAGGCCTCCTCCTGGAAGGGAAAAACTATTTATATATCGTCCCAAAGTCACTGTCTCTCTCTCTCTCGCTCTCTCTCTCTCTCTCTCTCTCTCTCCCTCTCTCCCTCTCTCTCTCTCTCTCTCTCTCTCTCTCCCTCTCTCCCTCTCTCTCTCTCTCCCTCTCTCCCTCTCTCTCTCCCTCTCTCCCTCTCTCTCTCTCTCTCTCTCCCTCTCTCTCTGAGAGTTGGGGAGCACATGGCAGGCTGCATGCTCTGACTTTGACACAGTTAAGACGCCATTTCAGGCTCCTTTTGTGTGGCCAAAATGGTCTCCTCCTTGGGCGATGTACTCAGTTCTGAAGCATTGGGCTTCAAGGACCCAACTGGAGGTACAGTAGGACCTCAGGGGTGCAAAATTTGTACAAATCTGCATAGCGGAGCTTGTATGGAAAGTTACAAAATAGCTTTTGTGTGAGTGATTATGATATTATATTGTATTTTTAGAAGTACAGACCTTGTGCACATGTGGACTTCCCACAGATTTGAAATATGCTTTGATGCTGAGGCCTAGGCCCAGACTTAGGGGTGAGGGAGTTGGGGCAGAAGACACCACCTCTCTGACACACGAAGCCAACTATCAGCCATCGGGCCATTAATGAGCATGACCATGAGAAAGAGTTGAGAACCAGAGCATGAAGGGAGAAACACAAGCAAATGGCACTTTCCAGAGGACAAACAGTGAGCGTAACATGTTTTTAATGCCAGTGCAAAAACTAAGGTTTGAGAACACTTTAAAATAATAAAAGTTTACAAGACATCTTTTTATTGTGCCTTAATAACTGACAAATCAAATGAATGGAATATTTAGTGTTCTTCATCATTAATTAACATATGAATACTATTTTATAAGACCTATATAAACAATTACTTGATCATAGTTTTTTTAAATGACTAAGTTATTAGTTATTCCTCCAGTGTAGCTCAGTCTTATGTTTGATGTTCCCACCTGTGTGGTGTTTGTTACTCCTGCTTTTCCAGGTGGTTTCTGTTCTTGTCTTTTATGGGAGACAAATCCGGCCAAAAAAGAAATTAAAATTGAAAATAATAAAATGTAAATGTAAACTTCTTTTCGCCAATTCTTTTTCCAAACATCTGCACAAATGTCCTGCCAAAATTGAACATGAAATAAAATACCTGCATTTGCAACTTAATTTTTTCATACAAGCACGAGTAATTGTGACAAAAATAAAAATAAACTTAAAAATGCTATTTGTCATTTCATTTTAGTCATTATTCTGGTATTTTGTGGCTGTATCTAAAAAGAAAAAGCTTCACTTTGGCTTTTCTTCATGAAATGAAGAATATGTTTAAGAAAATGAAAATGTTTACATTTTTATTTCTTTTTCATAGCAATCAGCTGCATATCTGACAAAATGAAAAATGGATAAATTAACAGCAAAGTGACAGTTTGATTCAGTTGTCGGTGTGGACGCGCTTTAAATGTTAGGAAAAACCAAGGCAAATGCAAACGAACATCGACGCTAGGGATTCCCATTTCATTTGCCACTTTGCTTTTTCATGTTCAAGCAGACCAGCATACATATATATGTTAATTAGCACTAGGCGGGGCTATGGGGTACATTTTAGGACATCAGACCTCAGCATCACAAAGGCATCATTCCTCAAGCTAAACAACTTCAATTCTTGAGAAAAAACACTGTCATGTCTTAGATCTGGTGTAACTGAACTTCAGACCAAATGCCGTCAAACCATATATACGTGTGCACTGCCATTTGGCCATTTTGGTTCTTCCTTCTTTCCTTTTGATATAAAGGATTATCATTTTGATGCATTTCTGGGTCTTATTCTGAACTCTTAGTAGTTGTTTTTACATGCTCTTGCTGGGGAAGAGCAGCAAATCAATACACTCTATAACTGACAGGAGGATCGTCTGTCTGTCTGGTTCTGTGATCATTTAGTCTGCCTGCAACTACATAGTGTACAAAACCATCTACTTGATTAAAGGTTAAAAACAAAACATGAACTAGACGTCTACTGAATAATGTCTGCTGAAATAGCTTAATATGCAGCCGTGGGTCTGACTGTATTTCAGTAAGGTGTAAGCTGGCCAAAAGACTGCAAAGTGGTCAGGGTTCCTGTGCTGCCCATCTCCCACCCTCCTCCCCTGCATTCATCTTAATATTTCTTAATACCCATATGTTAGCTACCATTACTCAAGTACTTTCTCTCCCGCCGTCACCTTCATTCTCACCTGGCCTGAGCTGCGCCTGTTTAACAGCCAAATGGAAGTAAGAACATGTTCTTATTTGCAATAAAAGCAGGGCATGCACTGCAAAAGCATAACCTACATGTGGGAAACCCTGGATTTTAGTCTACACTTGGTCTACACAACAAGGCAGATAAATAATACATAGTGTTCCCTAGCCACACTAAGAGTTTAATGTGCAGCGTCAATCTTGTAGTAATCATAATCTATTTTTGGTAATATAGATTCCCTGTGTTGACATACAGTGGAATTTCATGACTGTAAATTTGCACACATCTGTGCTGTGAAGCTTATGTGGAAATTTACCAAACAGTTTGGGGCAGCAACCACTGGCTCCATTATATATTATTTATTTTGCTGCTGTCGGAGCACCTTGTAACCTTGTATACGATTTATTTATTTATTTTTGTTTTTTGATATATTGTGAAAAGATCTGTTGCCCTTCACATTAGGTGTCAATTTCATGATAAATGAACCAACAAAAATGGCCCAGAATCACTTGGAAATGAGTCTGGTTCCATTGACTTACATTAAAAGCAAAGTAGGTTTTTTGCTTCTTCTGTAAAGTTACCATTTTGGATATACAAGGTTTTGTTTTATTATGTTTTTTTTTTTCTAAATGACCCTGTTTTGAGTGAAATTCCAATAATTGCCTTTGTCCACATTATTTACTGTGTTGAGTGTTTGGTCAAGAGGTGGAGAGTGGATCTAAAGTTGCTACATGGCCTAATCTGAAAAATGACAAAATAAGGTCATCCAATTTCACCTTTATTGTATTTTGGCTAACGTGTGGAAAGTCTTTCATGTGTTTTATAAAGGGGACGGTGTCTCCTGAGGCTCCATTACTGTAGTGTTGTACCAAAGTGGTGAAGTGGCCCCTGTTAACCTGCGTCACTGAAGACAAAGAACAGTATTTCATTTGCTTGTTGTGAGTTGGGTGTTGATAGAAGAGCACGTTGGACTGGAGTGCTGATGAAAGCCCTACATACAGAGGATGTCCCAAATACAGTAAAAGATTTAGGGGTTATTCTTTTGTACATTTGAGCTGTCTATACTCTGCCCATAGCAGATACTGGCAACATATCTAACTCAGTATCTGCCAACATACCTACATTAAGAGCACAACATTTATTTCAAATAATATTTATTTTGCATAGAAGTGATTTTTGCTAACATTCTGTAAAGCTTGTCCAACCTCACAACAGTTGCTAGGAAATAATGCATTTGTGGGTGGAGCTTGAATAGGTCAAGTTCTACTAGATAGTTGAACCATCACTTTGAAGTTTGCAGAGGCCAAATGAGTATTTCTTAGCTGTAAACATTAGCTAAAGTTAGCATGATTGAACTACTGATGAAACAAGCTACCATGATGTTAGCAAATACTTTTAGATTCTTTTTCTATAACTGTTAGTTGTTTAGTGAGGTTTTGATGTTATTTTGATGATCATGCATGTCTGTGTTTCTCAGGACCTTTAATGTGTTGGCTGTAAACATGAATAAAATCCATGTGCATTGCTTAGCTAGCGAATGTTAGCTACATGTGTTTTTGTATTAATTCTGAAGTGAGAATACATGAGAAAAACACAGTAAGTAGTCATTAATTGTTTGTGACACACTTTAAGCTGTAAGATATTTTAATTGAAGAAAAAAAATACTATAACATAGAACTTGTTTTGATGGTAAAACAAAGTTTCTAGAACATTTTATAAATGAACTGTGGGAATTTTTCTTTCAAACTGGATATGCAAAGAATGTGCATTCTTATATAACCCTTTAAGAACAAGCTTGTGGCCACCAACCTATTCACGATGTGTTGTGTTTAAACTTTTATATCCATTTGAATTATTTAAGACTTCAACAAACTTCAAATTCTACATTTAGGCAGTATGAGCTTTCCAACAATAGGTCACATGTACTGTATACTGTTTATCCTTCTGAAATCCAAAACCTGATCTACATCTGCAGAGTCAACTATATTTCTCAGCCATTAGATTACAATGCATACCAAATATAGATCTATGTTCAGTGGTCTCCTACCCTCCCACTGTCTTTCTATGTTAACATGGCTGTTAACATACAATTAGCAGGCTTTAGCGAGAGAAGTGAATTCCAGCAGCCTTTTGAAAACTTTAAAACATTTGACATCAGACTTTTTAAAGCAACATATTCTTCAAAATGTTTTGAACTACTACAAAAGTTTTTTGAGTGAAGAAACGAAGCTACAGACAAGTGGCTGTTTACAGCTGGACGGCAATACGCAGTGATGACTCTAACTAAAAAGCAGCATAAGCAGCTGCTTAGGGCCCTGCATCTGCCTGGGAGTGCCATAACACCTACCACCATGTACCACTGTGTTGTCTAAGAGGGCTTCCCAATCCCAGTGCTGACTCAAAACTTTGCATAGTTTTGTGCTTTGTCTCATCGTGCACACCTGATTCAACTTAATAGCTAATTATCAAGTGCCTTGTTGGCTGGGCCAGGTGTGTACAGTGGGGAAAAACCGAAAACCACGGTAACATCAAACTTAGCATAAAAAGGTGGATAAGCAAGAAATATGTGTGGTGAGACTGAGTCCTGGATCTAGAATGCCGAGATGCTAATTTGTAATTTAAACTGTAACTCATTAGAACCACAAATTACCATTATATCATCAGCAATACACAAATTAGCCAGATATAAATGAATTTGATTGAGCACGGTTGTGGTAGTCGTCATTATACTTTAGCATTTCATTTTACAGTACATTATCTTGCATGATGGGGGACCACAATAAGTCCTGATCAGGGCCCCCAAAAGCACAAGCATGCCCCACAGTACAAGTAAGACCAAACTAAAAACGTCTACTGAAAGAGCTGAGAAAAGTGGTCACAGACCTGTACATACAGACAAAAGATAAACGTATAAAGTGGGTGATTTTTTTCACTTTATTAATTCAAATTGTTTTGTTCAGGATATTTTCAAGTTTTTTAAAAGTAATATCATGAAAAAAATGTTTCACTGTTTTTTTTTTTTTTTTTAACCCCGCGACCCTGACGGAGAAGCGGCTTAGAAAATGGATGGATGGATGGATGGATGGATGTTTTTTTTTTAAACAGTGAAGGAACTGTCAATTAATTTTCTGCCAGTACATCTTCCATTCTGTCTTAAGACAATGTTTTTGTGTAAGCAGTAATAACATTGTAGGAGTGTAGCAGATTAGATAAACCCCTCATCATGTGAACAGTGTGTGTGTTTCTATACTTGGTCCTATGTGAGCACAGGGTTAGGTTAGTGAGGTTAGGGTTAGGTTAAGGTGTAGGAGTAGCATTACTTGGCTATATTATTACACCAAAGATATTAACCCCTTGAAATCTCAGGCTTATTACATACTATGCCTTACTGTTCAGTAACTATAGAGACATCAGTGCAAACTGGCTGAGCTATTCTTAGGTTATAGAAGTGTATAATAAAATTTTGGGCCTGCTAGTGGGCCCTGGTCATTTAAGGGGCTAATTAAAAATGAACCGCATGCTTGTATGTGTGTGAGCACATGTGGTTGCATATGCACATATGCATGCATAGAATGTGCACCTTTGTGAACAGTAATAAAAAGATGAGTGTAGTTCAGCAGGTTAGCCCAACCTCCCAATCACTATATGAGCAATATGGGCAATATGTGTGTGCTCGTGTGTTCTCACGCCTCACTACCTTTGCTGTGTTTTGTGTTATGCTTAGGGCTCTGGCGGATATCCTGAGGCAGCAGGGTCCTGTCCCCATCTCCCAATATGAACAGGAGAACATGGCCACTGTTGAGGGATCACCTAAAGAAAGCAGTTTGAAGAACCACTACACACCCATCCACAATAAAACCAATCATGGTATGGTATACACATCCACCCATAACATAAACAACCACTAAACAGCATACACGGCAGTGGTCAGCAACTCTGGTCCTGGAGACCTATCTTTCTGTGGACTGTAGTTTAAACCATAGTCTCTTCTCCAGCTAATTAACGATTTCAGAAGTTCTTGATTGGTTAGATTTGAAGAACTGGTGTAGGTAGGAGGTGAGTTGGTGACCACTGCTGTATGGCAACAAATCCAGCCATGCCACAGCATACACAACCATTCACAACCAAACCAATCATGGCATGGAAAACATACCCACTCACAACCAAACTATATGCCGCAACTATTTAAGCATTGGTTCTATTGTCAGATCAGTGGATCCATGAGGTGATAGTGGCAAGGTGATAATGCTTTTACATTTTTACAGTTGTGTGGTTTTTGCAAGAGGAACGGGGGCTTCCATGAGAATCGACTTCTATTCACAGCAGTGGGAATTTCTGGCCTTTTTACCAGTCTATAGTAATTTATCCCCTTTCAATATTACAGCAAATTTGGCCAGTTTTGTGATACCCAGTGTTTCGTGACTTTGAGGCTAAACACACTTTTTCTGGCTGCCAGATCATTCTGCACGGGCTGCTCTTGTTGTCCCAGGAGAAGGAGGATGGGTAAAGTGGATGACGCAAGACAGGAACTGTATCATTTTTCATCCTATTGACTTCGTCATGCGCTATCTTGGTGTACCTTATATATGATCCTAGGTTCAGTCCCCTGTGATGGCACAACTGTCTTTGGCCAGAAGTCTGAAATGACATAATTGGCCTTGCTTTCACTCTTTGGTCCCCCCTCTCCATATGACACTTCATCATTACACAATTGGCAATTGGTTTTCTCCCCCAAACATTGAACTGTCCAAAAATATTGCAGTAGTGGCAGCTTGAAAAGACGCAGTGGCGCTTAAGATGACTTTAAGGTTGCACATGCTAGCCTTCAAACCCAATCATGAGATTGCACACACACCAGTTCACAGCAAAAAACCTATCATGATGTCTAGCATAGACATTCATACACAACAAAACCACTCAAACCAATTTAAAGATTATATATAGAGTTGTCAAAAACATTAATAAAACTCCCAAGAAAAGCCAGAACCACAGATTTCTTGATTCAGCAGCTGTAGACATGTTTGCACCACATGCCTAAGCAGAGGAGTTTGTTATATCAATACACATATCTGGCAACCCACAACCTCTCAGTGAGTTAACTTGACTCATGTTAGAAGAGTTTAAAGGCCTTTTTTTCTTTCTGAATGCTTCAGATCTGTTTCAGAGTTATAGAAGCTTACGAGCGGCCGTGAGACGTATGAACCACCAGTGTGGGTTTTAATTCTAAATCAAAGAGCATTAATGTCATAAATGTAGATTATCAAGTGCTGCATAATGAAGTGTGTGTGTCACTTACATCCACCTCAGCTTTGTAAATCAGAACTGTGTGTGTGTGTGTGTGTGTATGTGTGTGTGAGAGAGAGGTAGATAGAAAGAGAGAGAGAGAGCTGATTTTGTGTGTACTGAAGGGTTGCTGAGTGTCCTACTCCAATGTCCCAGTTTCTGTTACTTTATACTGCTGCTGTCTAGTGTCACAGCAACACACGCACACATACACACATGAACAAAGCATGTATGAGGAACAGTGAGCATGTGTGCCTGAATGAGACCCTCCCCAACAAGCACATAAACACACCAATAGGAAGTTCTTTGAAGAAATTGTTTATTTAGTTTTTATTCAAAATCAAAATTAAGTACAAGTAATTATTTTTTCCAGAGATATATCTGAGGACATTAGGTATGAGACTCCATTTGAATGAGGAAAGACAAAGTCAAAGGGAATTAAGTAAGTTTCCAAAACGTGGCCAAAAACAAATAAATAAATAAATAAAATAAAGGAATAATAATAATAATAATAATAATAATAATAAATTGAGCATATTGAGCACTCCCAGCTCCACTGGGGTGAGTTTATATTTATTTTGTGCCGGTGTTATTGGTTGTAACTTAGATTGCAGTAGAAGTCAAATGTTTGGACCAACAGTATCTGAAGTAAGCCTTTTTAATCTAAAATTGTATTGCTAACACTGTATTTGACAAAGTCTCAGCATATGCAAATGTTCTTCAAACTTTTTGTATCCCTCATGGTTGCTCATGTATGTACTGCGTTAATGCTGAGTGTATGCCAATGCTGGATTAAAGTAAAAGGAGGGCTTATCTAAAGCACAAGATGGTTTTGAGTTGCTTAATCAATTTGGCCACTGCAGAATACCATATGCATTATTTCAGTTTGATGTCTTAAGTATACCTACTTGCATGCTCGTGATTACCCAGGTGCACTGGATACTAATACATTATGCATTCCACAATATTTTGTGGTGTTCTGCAAGGCTCAGTTCTGGGCACTCTATTATTGTTAAACAGTAAATTATTATTTAAATTTATGAAAATAATAAATAATTGTATGAAGTATGTGGAAATAGTTCAAATAAGTACTACGATCCACTACGAGAAACTCTTTTATGATTATGCATGTCCAAACTTTTGACTCAAGTTCCTTTTAGAGGGCAAACAAGAGGTGGAGATAAAGTGCTAAAGTGGCACCTAAGGAGCAGCTTAATAACCTGCAGTGGCATTCACAGCTTGCACTGATCCAGGACAGGAATGAGGTCCACTGCTGCGGAAATTCAGCCTCACGTGGACCTGAGAGTGGGTCACCATCAGCTCCGAATAAAGCTGCATCCTCTTTGTTAGCCAAACTAAGTTTAGGATCCTCCACAAAAACGATCTGTCTGCGTCTCCGTGTGGTAAAAATGAAATCCAACGTCGTCAGAGCCAGAAATAGCTCTCATCTCAGAAACAAAAGAGAGGCTTAGGCTGGCTTTTAGTACTGTGCGTCTCTCCTTTTCAGCACCTGAATCTTTTATTCACAAGATGTGCAAGGAATTTCTCTTGTGCAGGATCCTTTTTCTTTCAGTTAAATCGCTTTTGGCAAGAAGAGATAATGAAACATATTTCATACATATGGAACCAATGTACACATTTGCGTAAAAGTAAGGTTGGTGCACTTTTTAAAGTGTACAATAAACACCAATCAGTTTCTAGACTCATTGTCCATTTTATCAGCTCTATTTGCCATATATGTGGATGTCTTCAATTACAGACTGTAGTCCATCTGTTACTCTATGTAATTTGTTAGCCCCCTTTTACCCTGTTCTTCAATGGTCAGGACCCCCACAAGACCACCACAGCGCAGGTTTTATTTGGGTGGTGGATCATTCTCAGCACTGCAGTAACACTGATGTGGTGGTGGTGTGTTAGTGTGTGTTAAGTGGATCAGACACAGCAGGGATGCTGGAGTGTTTAAATGCCTCAGTGTCACTGCTGGACTGAGAACAGTCTACCAACCAAAAATATCCAGCAAGCAGTGTCATGTGACCACTGATGAAGGACTAGAGGATGGCCAACACAAACTGTACAGCAACAGATGAGCTACTGTCCCTAACTTTACATCAACAAGGTGGGCCAACAAGAGAAGTGTCTAATAGAATGGATAGTGAATGGACATGTGTGGATAGTGAATGTCTAAAAACTCCAGCAGTACTGCTGTCTCTGATCCACTCATGCCAGTGCAACACACACTAACAAGCTAACATCACATTAGTGTCGTTGTAGTGCTTAGAATTAAATACCACCCAAATAATACCTGCTCTGTGGAAGAGCAATGGTTAGTAACAGGTTCCAGGGTGGAGCACAGAACGTGGAGGACAAGTCCACTATGGACTGGTCCAACTACTGATCACCAGGAGAGGGGAAGTGTAGAATACATAAACGTTTTTCCATCCATCTCTTTGATTCATATTTTGAAAATGTGCATAAAAATCTGGATGGAAAAGGCACAAATCTGAAAAAATGCATAAATATTGCAAAAGACATTTTACTGCTTGGATGAGGTCGATAAAAAGCACAAAACGGTGAAGAAAAAGATTTTTTCAAATAAGTAGTGAGAATAAACATGTGTTTGCTACTATATCCTCTCAGAACTGCTTGCTGTGGGGAGGGCATTCCCAGGAGCTTGGTGGGCAACATTGAAGTGGGACAGCGACTTCAGTCATAAATAAATGGGCTGTCTGGCATCTCTTACAGCCAGTGGTGAACTGTGACTGTTAAAGCTAGGCCTCTAATTCATGCTATAAATGTCAGACTCAGTCAAATCTTAAGGATAATGCAAATTTCAGCTGGCATCCTTATGGGGTTCTAGTAGCTTGTTAGTGCTATGTCCACTCTTTGGCTCTTTAAATCCAAACTAATAGGACAGCTCTCTTAGCTATTTCTACCGAAACACCACAAAGAAAAGCAGTTCCTAACTAGACATTTTTTCTGCCTTGCATATAAGGAATTTGACTCTTTTGTTTCCATTTAGAACTTATGATGCCTAAATTGTCTAACTGATATTATTATTGATTTATTATTGATGTTATTATTGATTTATTATTGAATTGATGGTGCAGTCATGGGCTGGAGGTTATGGAGCCAACCTTGTCACCGGAAGGTCACCAGTTTGATCCTCTAAGCTGACAGTATGTGACTTAAGTGCCCTTGAGCAAGGTATCTACCCAACTGCTCCCCAGATGGTGCGTATAGGGATGCCCCTGCTCCGGGCATGTGTGCTCACTGCCCCCTAGTGTGTGTGCATTCATTAGTTTGTATGTGGTGTTTCACTGCACAGATGGGTTAAAATGCAGAGGTGAAATTTCCCCATTGTGGGATTAATAAGGCTCATTTAACTTTAACTTAATGCTTTCAGAGTTTAAGCACATTGATTCCGTCGAATAAACACAAAGTAAAACATGTAGTTTTGTAGTTCTCAGAAACCATTAGACCTTCTCTGAAGGCCCAGAAGGCCCTGAGGGTTCCCTTCTACTTACAGCCATGTACAGCTGACAGAGTGCTGTCAAAACTGCTCTACTGAGTGCTAATAAAGGCTCAAATCCCTCCAGTGTATAAGCCACACGCACTGAGCGTGACTTGCCTCATGCCTTGCAGCACAAGAATGTCACGTCATCATCAAGAATTCACACGAACTGTAGTTGATGCAAACAGTAGTTAATTCACATTTTCTTTTTTTACACAAAGAGAATAAGGAAGCCGCACAAGGATGAAAAGATGTTCACTTCTTTAAGATGAGTGGAATTTCCCTTCTAAAATGAATAGAAGCCCAGGTCATGTTAAAAAAATGTGAGCATCTTTTCATCGTTTTAGCTTCCTTTGCTCTGTCTGTGTTTCTCCCAGTTTGCTGATGGAAGGATTGATTGGCCTTTCACAGGTAGCTGGTTTCCAACAGAGCTGCAACAATAGGACTCCCAACATCTGCTGGAATGAAAATGTTTCAGTGGCACATAGAAAAGCATACAAACCTGTCAGAGAAGCACTTCAGCCGTCCTCCCTTATCTTTCCACTCTTAGAATGCAGAGATGAGGCTAAATTGTCTTAATGGGACACTTTATTCAACACACGTTCTGCCATAAACTCCCTCTCTACTCTTCGATCTGTCTCTCTTGCTTTTTCTTTCTAATTTAGACACATACACACTACTTCAAAATGGCTCTTTTTTGTGGATACCTCTCATTGACCTTGGTGTCAAGAGCCCTGGTCAGCAAGCTCAATTACCATCCAATTAGATTTTCAAGTTTTTGCTGCCTGCTGGAAGAGCAGACAGAGGTTTCTGACCCTGCAAACTATCTTTTATTACAGCTTCACTGTGTGTGTGTGTGTGTGTGTGTGTGTATGTGTCACTCCTAGAGCTTGTGGGAGAGTGACCTCTAAAAACCTGTATAGGACCCAGAGTATACCCCTACCTCACACCACAGAGCATGAATACTTAATGTGCTTCTTCATTTTGACCCCTGTCTCATTACACCTTTTGCCTGCTGGCTAAAAACACACTGAGGTTTTGGTAACTGCCAGGAAAATGAAGCTGTAACATTTTATTTGAAGTATAGACATAAGGACTTCATAAGCTCTGAACAACAAGGGGGAAAAACGGACAAATTAAAGCTGAATCAAAATAGATGTGTGTTCTTATCCTTGGACATAATATACCCTTTGAGGTAACGACAGTGAGAAAAGCTTGAGGAACAATCATCAACAAGAGGGACTCAATAGAATGCCATTTACTTCATAAAACATCTTGGCATATTGTTAATTCTAATATAAGCTGTGTGTAAATGTGCCACTTTTGCCTTTTAAAAATGTTAAAGAATGTTTATACCTGTGCTATATATGTGTTATTGTGCCTTGTGTGGGTACACTTAAAGTGGTACCAGTGGAGCTGAAGAGGTGAATAATATAGAGATGAAAGTGAAAGATTAAGCAAAATTATTCAGAGGAAGCTGCTTTAGTTGCTTATCTGGAAAGTTAACAGTTGGTGTGATGAACACAGAAGAATGTTTGCTGTGTTCCAGATGGTTCGATGTAGTTCAGACATTTTGCTGCAGTTCATATGCTTTGGTGTAACTCATGATTTGTTGTAGTTCAGATGATTTGATGTGGTTCATATGGTTGCTGCGGTTCAGAAGGTCTGCTGTGGTTCATAAGATTTATTGTGATTCTTGCAATTTGCTGTAGTCCTGATTGTTTGCAGAGGTTCACATAGTTTCCTATGGTTCAAATGGTTTAGTGTAGTCCAGATGGTTTGCTGTAGTTCAGATGGTTTGGTGCAATTTAGACAGCTTTCATGTGAGTTGGTGTACGTCATTAGGTTTCCTGAGGTTCAGATAGTTTCCTATGGTTCAGATGGCTTGGCGAAGTTCAGAGGGTTTATTGTGGTGGAGATACTTTAGTGTAGTTCAGGTAGTTTGCAGTGGTTCAGATAGTCGGTGAAGTTCAGCTGGTTTTGTGTAGTTCTAATGGTTTGGTGTAGTTCAGATGGTTTGATGTGATTCGGGTGGTTTGGTGTATTTCAGATGGTTTGAAGTGATTTAGATAGTTTGTTGTATTTCAGATGGTTTGGTGTACTTCAGAAGGTTTGTTGACATTCATGTCGTTCAGATGGCTTAGTGAAGTTCAGGGATTTACTGTGGTGGAGATGTATTGGTGTAGTTCAGTTGGTTAACTGTAGTTCAGAAGGTTTGCTGAGGTTCACATAGTTTACTGTGGTTCAGATGGTTTGGTAAAGTTCAGATGGTTTGGTTTAGTTGTGATGGTTTGATTTAGATGTGATGGTTTGGTGTAGTTCAGATGGTTTGATGTGGTCCAGATGGTTTGATGTGGTTTAGATGGTTTGTTGTATTTCAGATTGTTTGGTGTACATCAGAAGGTTTCATATGGTTCAATGGCTTGGTGATGCTCAGAGTGTTTACTATGGTACTGATGATTTGCTGTGGTTCAGATGGTTTGGTGAAGTTCCAGTGATTTGCTGTGGTTTAGATGATTTGGTGTTGTTCATATAGTTTCGTTTATTTCAGATGGTTTGATGTGGTTCACATGGTTTGGTGTAGTATAGAAGGTTTATTGTGGTATCAGAATATTTATTTCCAAAATAGAGGCAATGACAAAATAGAGCTTGGAAACCACTTTCATATTTACTTATTTCTTGAGGGTCAGATGATCTACCATGGTTCAGAAAAATTGCTGTTGTCCCGATGGTTTGCTGTAGTTCAAATGTTTTGGTGCAGTTCAGTACTTTCTTTATTTTGTTTATATTCACTGCTTCATAGCAGTGTGGTCTTGTAGTGATGCAAAGTGACTGAAATTTCTCCCTTATGCTACATCTGAAAGAGTTTTTTTTCTTCCCTTTAGGGTATCATGGGAAGGATAATTTCCGCAGTGGTCAGGACATGCACAACTTCATCTCCTCTGGGTTTGTCACGCTGGGTAGAGGACACCTGAAAGGTACCTGCCTCTGTCTACATCTCTGTATCACTTTACTAAAGAAAAACACACTTTAAAGTGTTGAATAACTCTGGAGTCCAGCAGAGATGAATCAGTGGAGCTCAATTAAAACCCAGAGAGTTACACTGGCCTTTGGTTTACACTGCAGACCAACTAAGGGCGTAAATTAATTGCTTTTTGCAGTGCACCTCTTTCAGAAGGCCTGGGGGAAAGACAGCAACCGGAGGACGAGAGGGGGAGAAAGAGAGATAGAGAGAGGCAAGGAGGGAGGGAGAGGAAGAGAGAGATACAAAAAGATGCAAACAAAAAGTTCAGAAAAAAACTAAAACAACAAGGAAATGAGATACTTATATTGACAAATGGCAAAAAAAATCACCCAAAATATTTTATAACCTTAAAATCCAAAAAAGTTGGGACAGTATATGAAAGAATAAAGAAAAGTCTGACAGTAGGAAAACGCAACATTAAATGATATAAATATTAAAATTTGATGTTTGCAATATGTTTAAAAAACAGGGACAGGATGATGTTAACCACTGTATTATCTTTAACAACTGATTAACTGATCCAGTTTTAAAAGTAGAATGTTCTGCCATTTTTTTTACCAAGTCTTCATCTGCGAATCCATACAGGGCCTCAAATTTCACATTTCATAATATGCTAAATGTTTTCAGTGCATTGAAAAGTTTATCAGTTGCACTAACTAGTTGCATGTTTCTACTGCTCATACTGTGCATTATAGAAGAGCTCGAACCCAGAGGAGTCAGCACTGTTTCTGGATGTTGCTGACATCATAATACAGTCTAAACTTGTCTAAACTCTGTAGAAGTCTACTTATCTCATAGTGAGACTATGTTGCTAGTAATCTGGGACCCAATATGAGTTAATTAAGATGAATTAAGATAAATTAAGCCATCATGTTCCAGGTCTGTGTACCAAATGAACCAACAGAAAATTCAACTTCTCCAAGGAGGACCTCAGTATACGTGCGGACTACTTCTTGAAGCAAATCACACATACATCTTCTAAGCCACTTATCTTTCTGGATTGCGAGGGGACTGGAGCCTATCCCAGTAGTCATTGGGGGAAACACAGGATACACCCTAGACAGGTCCCCAGTCCATCGCAGGGCAGACAGACAGACAGACATATACATGCACACACTCATACCTAGGGGCAATGTAACATGTCCAATTAGTGTGACTGCATGTCTTTGGACCATGGGAGGAAAGCAGAGCACCTGGAGGAAACCTACACAGACACGGGGAGAACATACAAACTCCCGACAGAAAGGACCCTGGTCACCCAGCTGGGGAATCGAACCCAGAACCTTCTTGCTGTGAGGCAAAGGTGCTACCTGCTAATTTAATGCCAGAAGTATTGATACAATACCTGATTTATGCAACAATCATTAAAACTTGATGAGTAAGTTTTTGTGCTTGTTTTGTGCTTTTGGTTACTTAAAATAAGGATGTTTCTAAGTAAGAATGATGAAAATAAAAGTTCTTTATAAACAAAATAATCTTACACTTAAGTCAGACAAGTGATCTCATCAGAAAGACAAAGATGTATTATAATTTCACTTGCTAAAGTTTTGTTTTATGTAGTGTAGAGACAAAATGAGACAAATCACAGGAGGGTAACATTTTCTTTTACAGTCCCACAAGTTCTAGCTAGTAACCAGGTAAGTGTGAGCTGAAACCTCAAAGTACTATGTATGTATTTTGGATAAATTATTTTAGGCAATTTACTGGTGTTTTAAGACAGTCTAGCTAATTTACACTGAATCACACTTATTACTCAAAATATTCATTAAATACTTCACCTTTCATCAGCTTAATAACTAGGACTTGTTTATAATTTCAGTGTGATTTAGTTAGACTGACGTGGCACTTACCAACTTTTTAACCATATTAATTACACAGTACTTTTGAATGTGTTATCCATATTTACTCAGATAATATCTAGAACCTGATCGGAATGTCAGTGTAATGTAGATAAACTGTTTTTGAGCATCATGTTACCTAAAAATGCTTTTTGGAAACAGGCCCCTTTTCCCAAAAGCACCTTAGTGGTAAGATCATTATAACTGGTAGAGAGAGTGTTCAGTCTGATGCTTGCTCTATCATTTAAATATCATTGTCATGCTAAGCTGTTTTTGGGAAATACAGCTGTAGTTAAGATCTAGAACTTGAGGCACTGTAAAAGAAAGAGGAGCTGTGAGAAAGGGAGAAAAAAGCACAGAAACTGAGAGAGAGAGAGAGAGAGAGAGAGAGAGAGAGAGAGAGAGAGAGAGAGAGAGAGAGAGAGAGAGAGAGAGAGAGAGAGAGAGAGAAAAAGCAATGAAAAAGCAAGGCTATGTCCCACAAACATTTTGTCCTTTCTCTAAGCATTTGCTGAGAGCTATATGAGTTTGTGTGTGTGTGTGTGTGTGTGTGTGTGTGTGTGTGTGTGTGTGTGTGTGTGTGTGTGTGTGTATGTGTGTGTGCGTGTATAGAGAGAGAATCATGTTGACAGCGCAATAATGATGTTTCCTAGAGCTAATTAACAGACTGAAGCAGCTTGTCAGAGTTAAAGGGGTTTTGCCAGACATGCTTCTCTCTCTCTCTCTCTCTCTCTCTCTCTCTCTCTCTCTCTCTCTCTCTTCTCTCTCTCTCTCTCTCTCTCTTCTCTCTCTCTCTCTCTCTCTCTGTCTCTCTCTCTCTCTCTCTTCTCTCTCTCTCTCTCTCTCTCTCTCTCTCTCTCTCTCTCTCTCTCTCTCTCTCTCTCTCTCTCTCTCTTCTCTCTCTCTCTCTCTCTCTCTCTCTCTCTCTCTCTCTCTCTCTCTCTCTCTCATGGTCTCTATTATAAGGATAGCTCTGAATGCCAACACATTATCATCAACGCACAGACTTACAAAGAGAGAAGGAGAGAATATATATGGGTTTTGCCAGACATGCTTCTCTCTCTCTCTCTCACTCTCTCTCTCTCTCTCTCTCTCTCACGCTCTCTCTTCTCTCTCTCTCTCTCTCTCTCTCTCTCTCTCTCTCTCTCTCTCTCTCTCTCTCTCTCTCTATCTCTCTCTCTCTCATGGTCTCTATTATAAGGATAGCTCTGAATGCCAACACATTATCATCAGCGCACAGACTTACAAAGAGAGAAGGAGAGAATATATATATATATATATATATATGTATGTATATGTATATATGTATATATATATTAGAGAGTGAGACAGAGAGAGAGAGAAAATTGTGCTGCACAGAAGGCTAAACTGTATTCTACTGTACAGCCACTCAGCCACTTTATTATTGGGATTTTATGTGACAGACCAACACAAAGTGTCAAGTAATTGTGAAGTGAAAAGAAAATTATACATAGTTTTCACAATTTTTAATAAATACAAATCTGAAAAGTGTGGCATGCATTTGTATTCAGCCCCCTGTACTCTGATACCCCTTAATAAAATCCAGTGTGACTAATTACCTTCAGAAGTCACCTAAATAGTACATAGAATCCACCTGTGTGTAATTTATTCTCAGTATAACTAGAGCTGTTTTCTGTGAAGGCCTCCAAGGTTTGTGATCAACCGTAGCATCATGAAAGCAAAGGAACACACCAGACAGGTTAGGGATAAAGTTGTGAAGAAGCGTAAAGCAGTTTTAGGAAATAAAAAGTATCCCAAGCTATGAACATCTTACAGAACACTGTTCAACCTATCATCCAAAAATGGAAGGAGTATGGCACAGCTGCAAACCTACCAAGACAAGGCCGTCCACCTAAACTGACAGCGCAGGCAAGGAGAGCACTAATTACAAAAGCAGCCAGGAGGCCCATGGTCACTCTGGAGGAGCTGCAGAGATCCACAGCTCAGGTGGGAGAATCTGTCCACAGCACAACTATTAGTCATGTACTCCACAGATCTGGCCTTTATGGAAGAGTGGCAAGAAGAAAGACATTTTTAAAAGCAAGCCATAAGAAGTCCTGTTTGCAGTTTGCCACAAGCCATGTAGGGGACACAGCAAACATGTAGAAGAAGGTGTTCTGGTCAGATGAGACCAAAGTTGAACTTTTTGGCCTAAATGCAAAACCCTATGCATGGTATAAAACTGACATCATACTGAACACACCATCCCCACCATGAAACATGGCAGTGGCAGCATCATGCTGTGGGGATGCTTCTCTTCAGCAGGAACAGGGAAGTTGGTCAGAGTTGATGGGAAGATGGATGTGCAAAAGACTTGAGACTGGGATGGAGGTTCACCTTCCAGCAGGACAACAACCCTAAAGCTACAATGGAATGGTTTAGATGAAAGCATATCCGTGTGTTAGAACGGCCCAGTCAAAGTCCAGACCTAAATCCCATTAAGAATCTGTGACAAGTCTTGAAAATTGCTGTTCACAGATGCTCCGCATCCAATCTGACTGAGCTTGAGCTATTTTACAAAGAAGAATGGGCAAAATGTCAGCTGCTAGATGTGCAAAGCTGGAAGAGACATACCACAAATTGCAGCTGTAATTGCAGCAAAATGAGGTCCTACAAAGTATTGACTCAGGGGGGCTGAATACAAATGCATGCCACACTTTTCAGATTTGTATTTATTAAAAATTGTGAAAACTATGTATAATTTTCTTTTCATTTCACAGTTACTTGCTACTTTGTGTTTGTCTATCACATAAAATCCTAACAAAATACATTTATTTTTGTGGGTGTAACGTGAAAAAATGTGGAAAAGTTCAAGGGCTATGAATACTTTTTCAAGGGACTGTATATATACAAAATATTTCTTCTAAAGTCAAGAGTAAGTTAGTTTCTGCTGCACTGTAAAAAAAAATGTGGTTTTAACTAAAAGAATTTAGTGTTCAGACTGCCTTAAAAGGTGTGAGTTATTTGAAATTCAAACAATAAGTTGATATATAAGTTATAAATAAGTTAAGCCTAAAGAGCATTAGAGAGGTCAAGAACTGATGACAGATGATCAGTTCTGGATATCAAACTCTACTCCAACTCATTTCAGAGGTACTGGGTGGAGCTCCATCACTTCAGACAATACAGTTCCACAATCCAACTTTTTACCCCTCTGGCCAACACTTTACATTGATCATACTGACCTTAGACTCATATGCCACTACCCCAGTGTGTCCTATTCTATTGGTCAATGCTTTTCTATGGAAACTGTACAAGTGGGTTTGAGCAATGACAATCCTGGCCCAGAAGTTTCAGAACAGGGTAAAGCGTGCAATGTTATACACCAGACCTGATATCCGAAAACCCAGCTAAAGCAAATGGTACTGATCCACTAGATATGATTTGATCCACAAGAAAGTTACATGAACCCCACTCCCTCACCTCATCAAAGAATTAGCATCATTTTATACTAAATGTAATTTATTAAAACAATACTTTTCTTTTAAATAGCTTCTTTGCAGTATTTCAGTAATAAAATATCGTGGTATGTTATGTATTTTCAAAAACTAGATTGAGGCCTACCTATTTTATTTGCCTCTATATTGTTTTCTAGCCCTCTTAGACAAAAAGTTTGAGCACCCGATTGAACTTATTTAACATATATTTGTGCCAATGTCAGCACTCCTCAGCACTCCTCAGCACTCAAGTCTTTTATCTGGGCCAAAAATGGTATCTTTGGACGAAAAGAGTTTCAACAGTTATTTTTAACAATTTTAACATCATTGTCAAATTGGTATTTAGGCAAAAATCTTCAGGGAAGACACTTCGATGAAGCTGAGTGTTGAGGCTAAATATGTCAAACGTTACTGTTTTCTTGGCAAAATCTTTACAGGTGGTTGTTCTTACTTAAATGAAAAACAAATGTCAGATTCTTTATATTTCAAAAGACGCCAAGGTGTTCTGAAACTTTTGACTGGCACTGTATGTCATCTGTCATTATGTTAGTATGCATTGTCAGACAGAGCAGACTATCTTGTGGCATCTTAAGTTTTATTCTCCACTCGCTGGCCCCATCAGAGGTCATGAAGTTTTAAGTTGCATTTAATAAAATGGGTGGAAGTTTTTAGTTTAACAAGTTGCTTAAATCTTTTTTTTTTTTTTTTTGCTTATTCATCTTCACACCAAGTCCCAGCGGTTCATGCAAATGGGCCCTAATCTGCTTCTGCACTTAAATCCTCCTGATTTAATTCTATTCTAGCAGCTCTCCCATGGCTGTGGAGCAGTGGGGTGAAGCACACACATACACTCTCTTGCGCACACTCTCACATACGCTCCGATGGTTTTAGCTGACTCTGGAGCACTGCTTTGTGTTAAATCTGCTGGCTGTAATGATAGTAGACAGGCTGAGGCTAATTGTTTACAGTCAAATAACACCAAAGTGTGTTGTAATAAAAAAGGACACCAAACACAAAACACATAAATATGTATGTGTTTGTGTTTTTTGTATTTATGAGCCTGGATGCAGGCGCAACGTGTCATAACTGATCACTGAGGATGTGTAAACTCGTCTTTAAGTCAAACAGGGAGGATTTCATACTGACTGCCTTGACAATTTGCCCAACTTCTAAGTTCATCTTTTGATCATCGGTTTTCTTCAAAGGACTAAAGTACCACATAACCTGTTTAACTGAAATTAATTGATAAATAACTGTTGTTTGAAGTTTTGTAGTTAAAAACCAAATACAAAGCACTAGTATTGGCCACCACAACAAAGGGAGCGGGGGTGGGGGGAACATGATCCTGTTATCATCCGGTCAAGGTCAGGCCACATCATTAAAAAAGTGTCATTTGTGCTCTCCTGGTTCTCCAACTACACTATATGGACAAACGTATTGGGACACACCTGTTAATGGTTAAATTCAAGTGTTTCATTCAGTCCCATTGCCACAAGTTTATAAAAGCCAGCACAAAGCGCTGCCCTCAACCTCACTGTACACCTTTGGGATGAACTAAAACGTAAGTTGTGAGCCAGGCCCTCTCGTCCAACATCAGTGTGACCCTGACAAATGCTTGTCTGGATGAATGGACAAAAATCCACACAGACACAGTCAAAAATCTTGTAGAAAGCTCCACAGAAGAGTGGAAGCTGTTATAGCTGCAAAGGGGGACCAACTCCATATTAATGCCTATGGATTTAGAATGGGATGTCATAAAAGCCTCTGTAGGTGCAATGTGTAGGTGTCCCAGTACTTTTATCTATATATCATATATATATACCCTCCAGTGTTAGGACAATAACAAATAACAAATGGAACAGTAGAGAAGAAAATGGGAAAATAACAAACAGAACAAAACTTACATAACCAAACAAAAGAAAAGCAAAGACAAATACTAGCCTTTTTTTTTTTTTACTAAAGCAAACAAGGAAAAAACAAATGCTAGCAAAAGTAACTCTCTCTTCCTGACAAGAGAACATATGTGTAAGAAGTATGTAACGAAGCAGCTACATTGACTCTTTAAACCATTTGCTTTAAATGTTTTATCAACATGTTGTAAACTATCTTTATGAAAATCTCAACAAACAGGCAACAAAGCAACAGTAAGCTGTACACTCTCTGACTGAACTTTTCCAAAAATTGGTTGGGGAAATGGGAACGCTACGGAAACCACATCAGAAGCAAAGCATTGCCGCTTCCTCCTGAAAACATCCTTTTTAAAAATGGCTCCCCCTGATACTGATCAGCCCTGTGCATTTCCCTTCTCCTTGTTTCATGGAATAAGACAGACACCCATTACACAGAAAAAAATACAAATTATGACCCAAAGCATCATAGCAGGCTACAGGCTCAAAACTCTGGGCTACACAGTCGGGAGTTTATTTAAATATTGGTATCGTTATGTGGTGTATTTTGGTGTTTGCAGAAGTTGTTTATGGGCTAATATCTCCTATTCTTGAATCTGGGAATTTTTATTGAGACTGTTTGTTAGATTGTGTTGTAGAATTTCCTTCGGAGTTCCACAGGGTTCTATTTTAGGGCTACTGCTTTTCCCACTCTACATCCTGCCTCTAAGAAATGTAATCAAGAAACACGAGATACATTTCCTTAGATATGCTGGTGATACACAATTATGCATTTGCATTCCCTCTAAAGTAAAGACTCTGTTGACATGCTGAGAAATGTCATTTCTCAGTGGATGCGACAAAATTGGTTGCAGCTTCATCAGGACACAAGCTAGAAATTGATATAAGAGAAATACATTTCTGTTGTTATGCTTCTAAACTCTAAAGTTTGTGACCTTTTGGAATTCTTTTTTTTAATTGTCTTCTATTGTAATTCTATTCTATTCTATTCGTCTACACTGTTCGAGTGTATGTTTGCTAAGTGCCGTGCTGTGCTGAATCTGTGGATCAAGCTATGAAATTTGACATTACTATCAAGAAAAATGGGATAATATAAAACCAGCATCATCATCATTGTAAACCGCTTAGTCCAGATAGGGTCATGGAATATAAAACCATAGAATATGCAAAAATAGAAGAACCTGAATTTTAGATGTGAAGAGGTCAAAATCTGTAACATCATTTGTTTTGTGTTTCTTGCAGCTCAGCACTCTGTGGATGACCTGGGTGGGCTGTCCTGGCAAGGAGAGCTGGATGTTCCTCTGTCTTACAGTATGTAATTCACTATTCTTAAAGCAGGTCTTATCAATTCCTCAACCAAACCATAGAGCTAAACACTCTCCTGGTGACTAACCAACACTGCATTTTAAGTTTTGATCTGTAAATGTCGTAGAGATCTTTGAAAAGGAAAAAAGCAAGAATGAAATGCAATCGGTTTTGAAGGTTCAAGGTGTATGCTAATTAGGGTAGTTTTCCACTTCACTAAGCACTGGAACCTTTAGCACCAGAAAATTGGAAACATGTGGTTTTTATCAGCCATCTGTCCAGTACCAAAGATTCTAGTCTTGTGTTTTTTGGTAACTGCTTAGACTGGTATCAAGACAAAATGGTACTCGTCTGTCTGGACACTTGCAGCCAAAGCCAGCAACCTGATAGCACATTATTTACTGTATATATATATATATCCAGGTGAGGAAAAAGTCTATTACACTAGTTCATCGCCAATGACAACACCATAAATTAAGATGGTATGCTGATACGATGATTGTTATTTTTAGAATTATTACTAAATTACTATAAAGGTAAGGAGTCATCAAATGGTTAGAAAGCTAATGCTATTAGTATTCATGCTAACCTCTGCAGAACAAGTCTTTCTGAGGAAATGTAAGCTTTGCTTTATTCTACAGATGATTGTGTGTAATTGTGGACAAGTGCAAATGGACAACAGTGCATTATATTTTTTCATATCAGCCAGTAAGTTAAGCTGCGTAACAAGCAATGTAGCTAATTAGCCAAATTGGGTGCTTTAAAGTGGCGTAACATGACCAAAAAATGTATATATTGCTAATCCCAGATCTTATGATGGCTGCAGCTGTCTGAAACAATCGAAATGAACCAGAACTGGAACTGTTGCGTTGTTTTTCATCTGGGTTATGCACTGTGTAATGTTTTTTAATCATTATTATGATGTCATGCTTTCAAATATTGATACATCAATATTTATCAACTAATCCCTCTAATCAATCTAACCATTTTTACTTTGCTGTGACCATCTTGACCAGTCAGTTTCCATTTCTGTGGGAAGTTATTTGTGTTATCTGCTAAGATTAATTCATATTCATTGAGATCTTCAACCATGTCACATCATGGATTCACCAATATATTTTGAATACATTACTAGAGGTATCACAATATTCAGCAACATGATCGTAGTACTCTTGTATATTGTGCACAGTGATTGTGTATGTACATATATATGTGTGTGTTTACTATGAGCTATAATGCTGAAGTTTACTCCTGCTGTTCCTCGATTTCATTAAGTCCTCATGTAGGCGTTTGTGTAAAGTCGGTTTTTGCCCTAATTGCCTCCTACTTTCTCATGTAAACCAGCGTAGCTTCAATAACTCCCCTGTTGGGCCTTCAGAAACACCAGAGATTAAGTTCATTAGTGTTGCTCAAGGAGCTTTTGGCACTACAGCATCATAGAGCATCTTAATCACAGTTGATAAGTGAGGAATATCCACATTGTACACCAGTTTCTTTTGGGAAGGAGATTAAGCTAAATGAATGGGTCTGTTTGCGTTCCCTGCTGCAGCATATAATACCCTAACAACTTGACTCAACTCATTTGGATTTAGATGCTGGTTTTAACAAACAACTCACATTTGTTGGCTGCTGAACGTGCCTTTGGGTACAAAATACTTGAATTATGAATAATACAGCTCTTATTTTTGTTGAAGTGTGTCTTTTTTTTAGTAATTATCTATCTATCTAGCTGCCTCTATATCTGTCTGTTTGTTTTGGATATACGTATATTGTTTATCATGAAACATCAAACATATTTTACTAGTCTCAACACATTTTCACATTCAGAATGGATGTTAAATGTGATGGCAATGATAATTATAAAACATATTTTGGATAAAAACACAAAATACATTTTGTCCCACATGTTCAATCCAAATATACAAAAAAAATTACTGAATTACAAAATTACACATTTTCAACAGAAACTACATTATATAAACCTTACATTTTAATCCACTCATTGCATTGGAAACATAAGTAAGCTAAAGAGCACATTGACAAAGTTATTGGAAACTTGATCTAAAGAATCAAAGAAAATATTATTTTTTCACATTTTTCCCATACAGCTTATAACTATAATATTTTAAATGAGACCTATTAACACAACTTTATAGTCAAATATGAATCCAGATATTGTAGAAGTCATAAACTATTTTAACAAGCCATCAGTCTTGGAATATATATATATATATATATATATATATATATATATATATATATATATGTATATATATATGGCTCATTTCTGTCCATTATGTTAAATAGAGTTTCATACTTAAAAAAAATTTGGACAGCCAAAAGTCCCTGTAGTTGCAGAAGCACCCTTTATTCATTTATTTATAATCTACAATGTTTCCACAATTACTGAATCATGGAAGGAGCCTTGTTTACTTGGTTACTGTTGTATACTGTGAGTCTACCTCACTGTAAAACCAGTGGTGATATATTTTAATGGCAGTTATTATCTGCTTTCACTACAAGCCTGTATCAGCACCACAGACTGTCTCAGCCAGGCTTTAACATGATCAAAGCCAAATGCCTTGTCATGGTACAGCCGCTGTCTCTCCTGTTTGACAACACACAGCACCTGAGAGTTTGACTGACTGGCTGTATGTGTGTGTGTGTGTGTGTGTGTGTGTGTGTGTGTGTCACACAGCCTCCTGTCTTTACATCTCTGGGATCAATCATCTGCTCTAGTCATTAGTAATTAGTGCCTCTTTCGGTTTTAAGCAGAGCTCCAAGAGGGTCATGGTCTGGCGAGGCTTAATCTTTTCCCTGCTCTTATCTTCACTCTTAAAAATGAATGTTTCTAAATGGTTATAGGCTTGGATGTACAGTTCTGGGGAGAACATTTTAATTGGTAAAGAACCTTTACCTGTATTTGGAGGTTCTTTATAGCTGTTAAACTGAGCATCTTGCTGGTTGTCAATTCAGAGGCGAAAGTACCTGAAATTAGTTTCGGCATGGACGTGTTCTTGTTTGACACAGTAAAACACATAGACATGTAGAATCAGTGTTTTCTGTGTTAGTGTGTTCTATCACTGTATAAGATATGCATGGGCCTAAATTTAATTTGATTTGATTTTTTTGAAGTGAGCATGTGAGCTTATTCAGAGCACAATTTGCATCTGTATTAAAATAATTAATACACTTATTCTAAGTGCTCTGTTTATTCAGAGTCACAATCAAACACCACTGATGTTATTCAGATTTATGTGTTTTGACTTGTTCTAATGTGTAGCCAGGGAGACAGTCTGTTTTCATGTTTGTTAGATCAGAGTCTTTACAAATGAAATGCATCGGCCTTAAGGAGTTCTTTAAAAATCTTTCTAAAAGTTCTTCACACTCACTCATCTCATTTCCACAAACATTCTTTAAAGAGCCATCTATTGAAAGGTTCTTTAAAGAGTGGTTCTTCTATGGCGTCAATCCAAATGAAGCTTTCCAGTATAAGAACAGATTCTAGGACTGTATGAACGGAAAGAACTTGTTTAAAGCAGAAAGCAAAGGACATAAATTGATATAACATCACACATTATGGCATCTGTCATGACAATTACAGGTATTGTGAATTCAACACTGTTATATTACTGAGCAAAACTCATCACGACAACACATGACAGTCTATGTCATCTGCCATGACATTTTTATGGCATGCTTATGTCAGCGTTATGTAGCAGGGCTCAAGTAGTGAAACCAAATGTAGCAAACAAGCAAGCAAAGTTTATTTATATAACGCTTTTTACAACAGGTGTTGTCACAAAGCAGCTTTACAGAACAATCAGTATTACAGAAAGAAAAAGAAAAGAGAAAATCCGGGTCCAAGCCCCCCCATGAGCAAGCCAGTGGCGATGGTGGCAAGGAAAAACTCCCTAAAGAGGAAGAAACCTTGAGAGGAACCAAGACTCAAAAGGGGAACCTGTCCTAATCTGGTCGACACCAGATGGCAAACATTTGTTAGTATGAAGTATTATAGTATTTATCTATCCATTTTCCAAGCCGCTTCTCCGTCAGGGTCATGGGGGGGGGTTAGGGTTGGGGGGGGAGGGGGGGTGCTGGAGCGTATCCCAGCAGTCATTGGGCAGAAGGCAGGATACACCCTAGACAGGTCGCCAGTCCATCACAGGGCAGACAGACAGACACAGACAGTCACACCCAGGGGCAATTTAGCATGTCCAATTGGCCTGACTGCATGTCTTTGGACTGTGGGAGGAAACCGGAGAACCTGGAGGAAACCCACGCAGACACTGGGAGAACATGCAGACTCCACACAGAGAGGACCCTGGTCACCCGGCCGGGGAATCGAACCCAGGCCCTCCTCGCTGTGAGGCGACAGCGCTACCCACCACGCCACCTATTATAGTATTTAGTAACAAAAATTTAAATAATTCACTAAGTTGTCGATTTTGATTGAGATTTATGTTTCGTCCAATTTTGAATTTGCCTGTGAGAAACAAAGTATCTAACATATCTAACAAATACAGTTCATGCTAAAGGCTGTTGGAAATCACCTCAGTAAATTCTGACCATGTTGCGAAATCCAGAGTGGCTGGCAGCCTCTGCTGTGGGGTCTAGAGGGTTCCTGGAGTTTTTTTTTCTGCCAAGAATATTTAAAGTAAGGCTGTCCTTTTTAATTTGACTGATTCTTCTTAACTCAACTTAAATGGATCAGTACCTGCGGTTAGAATGAAATTTGCCAGCCTTTGCTTTGCTAATAACATTAAAGTTCTTTTTTTATGTCTTTTGCTAAAGCTGGCACTAGATAGAAGGCTCATAAATCATTACTGTAAGACTTTTCTTTTCATCTCAAATTGTACAAAATTGCTTCTGTAACAAATATTTCAGTGTCAAGAAGATGACACTTGTAGCTGAAATATGGTGGAAGATACGTGTAATAATCATATTGGCAGTGGATAATTATCACCTAGGTGGTGCCAGAGACAGCAAACAAATGAGATCTCTCTAGAAGTCAACATATGCCTCAGTGATAACGGTGTTTAACGAGGCCACAGACAATCCACTTATTGATTTTGACACTTCAGTGACATGGTGGGTTGCAGTATGAAGGTGCTTCACTCAGTCACAGAGAGAACGTGTTTGAAACAGTGCACAGATTCACTGCTGAAAGTGCAGGTGAAGGGAATGGTTAAGACATGAATATCACTTAGTTTGCAGTAGAAAACACGACCAAACAGTTTTGGCAAAGTAGATCTCTCTGAATGCTTGTATTAAGAATCACATTTTTTTACCAAGCCTAATTTTATGCATGACACTATTTGTTGCTGTGCTGTGAATAAACGGGGTTGTTTGCACTGCGTTAGATGTTGCCAACTTTCACTAGTCTAACCACCTGCATATGCAAATTACTTCGCTAAGCATCTGTGAGATGCTTCATTTTAACCTCAAACTGTTAGATGCTTCAGGTAGAGCAATATGTTTAGGGCACTAAGCGTAAAGAGTTGCACTACAGGCCAAAAGTTTGTAAAGAAGACGAAAGAAGAAGGCTTTGCTGGCATACTATGTATATGTATTTATATCACAATTGTCAGAAATAAACCCTTGTATCTCAAAAATGGTAACTTTACAGGAGTAGGAAAAAACATACTTTACTTTTAATGTAAGTCAATGGAACCAAACATTTTTCCAAGTCATTTTTGGCCGTTTATTTTCATGTCAAACAACTGAAAAATGACAAAAATGGAGATACAAGTATATATATATACATATATATATATATATATATATATATATATATATATATATATATATATATATATATATGTGTGTGTGTGTGTGTGTGTGTGTGTGTGTGTGTGTGTGTGTGTGTAAGTTAGACTATTTTGCTCATATTCAAACACTGTATAAATATTTTGGGGTGTTAACTTGAAAAAGTTAGTATGAAGGCTGCCTTAAAATTCTGAACTATTTGAATTTCACAAAATCATTTAATAGAGTACAAAACACAGAACCTTGTTTCATTACCTTGCTATTCAACATTCAATTAACTCAAAATGTAAAGGCTTTTTTTAATGGTTCTTTAGTAAAGGCAACGGTTCTAATTAGATCCATGATTTCTAGAACTGTTGCACGCTTAAATGATTCTTTGTATTTTTAAAACGGTTCTATATAACACCAAAAAGGGTTCTTCTGCTATTTGTCAAGCTAGTGCTATGTACAAATATTTTCATAAAGATTCTATATAGAACCACAAACACCACATTCTCCATCAGTCTGTAGAACCATTTCATCACGTGAAACCCGAAGACCCATTGCAAAAGAGCATGAAACGGGTCTTTATTGAACTCCTGGTCATTAATAGAACCATTTTCTTCACTAAAGATCCCTTGAAGAACCATCTTTAAGTGTTTACCAGACGCATGCCACAGTTGACACTGATGAATGATAAAACTGTTGCTCAGTTTGGGATCAGATTTGATCAGCTTTGATAAATAAGAACCGTTGTGGTGTGTTGGCAATTTGACTTATGAAACCTTACAAATCACTACTTGCTTACATACATTTGGCTTGTACAGTATTATTTCTGTCCAATTTATTACACTGTAACACACCTCCATCAGGTCCAGCCCACCTGTCCGTCTCTCTGTCGTCATGGTGATCCATCACTGGGGTCAGCCCCGGAGACTAACTGATGGTGGACCGGTGCAGATTTATTTGACAGCATTGCGGTGAAGAGGCCACCCGGTAACGGTCCGGGCCAATCCACACCATCCATCTAAATGACACGGCTGACAGTGATCAAGGGTCTCCCTTTCTGGCAGAGCTCACGGCCATCAGGGCTGTTCATTCGCTTTCAGTGTAGCGCGTTATTTGGCAGAAGAGTGAAAGCTTTCTCTGTTTGGAGCGGTGGTGGTAATTCAGTGCGCTGTGGGGGGCTGCAGCAGCAGCGGCTCTGCCTAAACATCTGTTTGCTCTGTGGATGAAAATCAAAGAGTGGATTGAGTGATTGAGATTTGAAATGCAGATGCAGGTCTTTTTGAAAAGGGCAACAGACCCACTGAGAGCATCGAGTGCACTTTCATTTTCCACCAAAAATTTGACAAATACAGTCGTATATATTGCTCTTGCTTTGCACAAATCTCTTGCTTATTTTTTGACAAATAGCCTCGTACATATTCATTGTGTTTTGCACAAATCCCTTCCTTTTTTTAGATTCAATTTTCAACATCTTTCTTTCTGATCTTAGACAAAGTGATCTATGAAGCCTTCCTACTCACATGCTCAATGTCAGCCCCCAGAAGGAATCCGTCTTTTCTGCTTCTGCCCTTGAAGTCTTGGGAGGATACTGGTGGTTGTAACATTTGGGTGAGAGAAAAAAGAGGTGAAGCCTCCCGAATCTCAGCTGTCCATCAACCACAGTCCTGGGTGTCTGCTCTCTCTCTCTCTCTCTCTCTCTCTCTCTCTCTCTCTCTCTCACTCTGACCCGTTTTCCCTTTCTCCTGAGGGACATGGCTGCATTTCAAACCTTCGTCTAAATCAGCTTCCAGTCTGATCACTTCAATCTCATGTTGTTCTCCTTGTTGTAGAGGTAAATTAGGACATGCAGAAATGAACTCGTCTGCTAGCTAAGCTTGTCATAATGGTGATCTTTATGGCAAGTATGATGGGGAAAATGACAGATCGCTAAATTGCTACAGCAGCTTCTCAAAACTTGCCGTGGCAAAACTGACATGTAGAGGCGCACTTTGCCCCAAGACCCACCCAGTATTTTGTGAAGTGGAAAAAGGCAAAACCTCATCAAAAAAGTAGGGTACCAAAGCTTTCAGCCCACTTTTACTCATCAAAACTACTCTTTTAATCAAGAAATACATAGCATGATAAACGAATGAGACATCCATAGGCTTACATTAGTACATACGTAGTGATTTTCTGGAATAAAATATAAAAAAGTCATATTCAATCTGATTTTGAAGTGTTACATTCCAAAATGCATTCTAGATCACTTTCAAGATTTTTTTTCCGTTTAATGTATTGGTTTGAGTGAGCTTTACATATACACTATTAGAAATAAAGGTGCTCTGCAGGTACATTTTTCATGCATCAAGGTACAAACAATGAAAATATACCCTCAAAGGTACAACCACTTTTATCAGAGAGATAAGAATATTTTCCATTATACACAAGCTTTTTCAATATTATGCAAAATCCAAAATAACAAATAGATATACAGCATTTTGGAATAAAACTCTTCATTTGGAGTTACTGTTTTCATTTACTGTGAACACTTTTATACATTTCATTTACATTTAGATGGAGCTTACATATCAGGACAACTGTGGAACTGTTGCAGCAATGCAAAAAACAGAGAATGCACTTCATTTAGTTTAGTTGCATCGATCCTGCTTCCTCATGACCCACTCGTCCCCACATCCACGCTTTGAAAAGCACCGGTGTCGACTACATTACATCAACTTAGCTACCTAGCAACGTTCAAACAGCTGAAGCCAGTGACTTTTATGCTTAGCCTATCAGTCAGCTACTTTGTATGTCCAGAGGATTTTGAGAACATCCAAAATTTCCTCTCAAGAGTTTGTTTTATTGGGAGTGCATTTCTATGGAGATTATACAAGCTGTGAGCAGTTGCACCTGAAATAATGGAATACACTAATTAGAAGGCATGTCTGGATGCATTAAAAATGTTGAATTAAATTTTTTCGAGTATTATGCAAAGCTTGTCCAGCCCCCCAATAGTAGCTATGAAAGAATGCATTTGTAAGTGGAGTAGTTCGAGAAGTGAAATGCTGTAGATGTGCACAGCATCTGCCTAGACTTTCTATATTACATATTTTCTCAAGTGCTGCTTGGTTGTTTTCTGCAAAGATAGTTCAAATATCATTCTATCATGGATATCTTCAGTGCTAGTATGTGGGTTTCAGCATTTAACACTGTGTCAATATCTTTGATGCATGTAGATACCAAGTTTTTGCATAATTGGGTCAGTTTTCTTCTTGAAAGAGGAGCATAATCCCACCAGTCACTTCGTTGTGATCATCTTTACAGAGCCTCAGCATCAGCATTGTTGCATTGATCACTTTGATGAGCTATGACTGATGCCATCATATAAGACAAGCAAAATAATACAAAAATACCACATCGGAATTCAATCTTAGCACCGTTGTTCTGCCATTTATGTCATTTAGTATGACATAGTGAGATGATAGAATAAATTGTGAAAAATATTATCACATCTGTATTTCAAATGTTACAGTCCAATACATATCTTTGTATGATACATATTGTTGAAAGTGAGTTTTACACATTCGAGAGATATCAGTGCAATTATGACTAATACCACTTTTTTAGATGAATTAAGAATGTTTTCCACGGTACACAAGCTGTTCGTCTTTTCAAAAATATCCAAAACTATTACAAAAAGATACATTGCGTCTTGAAATGAAAACCTTGATGTAGATTAGCTGTCACCTTCAATGTGAACACCTTCATAAATTTCATTTATGTTTAATTGGACGTAATATAACAAAACCGCTTTGGAAGCAGTGAAGCAGAAACAGAGAATGCACTACAATTAGTTCTGCCCTAATGGAAAAAAATGAAAATATACACATCCTGTTAGTCTTTAAATGTTTATCTAGTATCAGTATCATGACTTTTACTTGCTTTCATGGCCCATGACTGATGTGGCCAGCTTAGACAAATAACAACAAAATAATACAACATTAACATGGAATCTTGTGTCTTGTGTTGGGTTAGATGTAGGTGCTATATATGTAGGTGCTATATATATTGGATCCATTACAGAGGTGTTTCTACAGCAGCATTTAATCAGTGGTCAGAAAGAGACAAACAAACTTATCATTAGTAACCAATAAAGTACTGTGCATATGTATTAAGTAAACAAACAAAAAAAGAAAATCAAAGGCAGGAGACTTTACTGTAGCAGGGTATGAGTAGTGGAGAATAGGGTCTGGCTCATATGTATAGGCTGTATAAAACCGCAGGTTGTCAATACTGTTGGCTATCTTATATATCAGTTGTGCTTCAGTGGAGAGCAGTGAGGATGTTTGGAGGGGGCATAATGGACAGCTTCAAGTGTGGTCTTCCTCCCAAACCTCAGTTACTGCATAATTTCATTGAATAAAAATGAAAGACATTTTTGTCTTAGGAATCCACCTGGGAATTATGTATAACTTGTGTTGACTCATTTTACCTGCCTAGTCCTGTGTGTGTGGGCATGTGCATGCGTGCATGTGTGTGTGTGTGTGTGTGTGTGTGTGTGTGTGTGTGTGGGCACCATCAAACCATGACTATTAGAGTTAGGCCTTCAGTTCTAGCTGTACATGTCAAAACTCATCAAAAAGATGGGAAAAATACATTTCTACATTAATGCTTATTTCTGATAGCACCTATAAGGAATTCTAGTATTGCAGTATCACTAAGCAAACTACTCTTCATATTAACCATTTTTGGCTGTTCAAGATTCACTGATTCACTGTCATTTGAAGCTTGTACACCCTGGGCCTAATCTACAAGGCTCTTGCACCAGGACAAGATGCAATTCATTTTTTCCATGTGTTGTATGAAACTGGCACAAAAGACTAAGAGTTGTATTTATATGTGGGTATTTGGACATAGACTAGTATTGGAAATATTGCAAATGAGTCATTATTATTATTATTACTGTAGAATCCCACTACTGGCTGTGTGTGGCTGTGAGAATCTGAGGAAGCATGGCCATGTGAAGGGCCATGCCAGAAGGCTCATGGGAGGAGTATGGCCCCTGGAAAAGGGACTTGTTATCGTTGTTTGTGTTGTGTTCTGTTAGTTTAATGTGTATATGTGTTACCTGTGTTACTGTATGTTGGGCAGTGGGCTTATGTAGTTGGGTTGAGTGCACCATGAAGCAAGGTGTACGGCTGTTAATGACCTCCCCATTATTGACACTGTTGTTGCATGCCTTTTATGAGCACTTCTTGTTGTGAAATCAAGACCTCCCCTGACCCCATTACATTATAGTTCAGTACATTAAAAAAGGTTTCATTGTTAAAAATCTTTTCTTAAAACTTCTTTATGCGTAAAGACAGCTAGATCTTCTTACCACATATAATACATATAATGCTATGACTCCTTTGTTTTAATATAACTGTTTTAATTAGCACACACAATATAGAAATGAATAAAACAGTTAATAGTATAATGCAGTAAGTGAACCCAGCACCTCCTCCAAATCCAACCTTTATTTAATTGATCTATTCTACACTGAACCTGACTGTTTAAGACCATTTAATTATTGAAAACAAAATTAAAGACCTAAATAGCCTATTGATAATACTTACATTTGCATTTTACATATACAACAATTGGTAGTTTAAGACAAACAGCTTTAAAATGTCTATTCAGCTTCTATGAACTACCAAAATGCAGTTGAAATCAAGTTATTTTGGATTTGATTTGCTGGCGAAAAGCTTTGTGAATGCACCCTGCTATGTTTCTTTGGGAAATGCTCCAAAATTCGTGAAACAGCCCCCAGATATATGTGTCTGAGAGGACATGCCATGATGTGGCCACAGTGTTTCACCAACTCGATTTTCATTAGCAGAATATTTTGATGGGAATGGACTTTATTTATTAATATAATTATCTCTTCATGACTGAACTTTCAGTGTCGCTTTTGTCTTAAGTTTGTTTACTGTTCAATTATTTCACAGAGCCTTTTAAGTCCTGCACCTCAGGAGTGTGCGGTGGGTGGGGCTGTGCACAGTTTGCTTGATTAACTGATGTTAGTAAATCGAATATTAAAAAAGGCACATTGTGGATGCACACTGAAGTCACATCAAGGCCCATTCTGCTCTGTGGTTGTGCTTCTGCATATGTCTGGTCTTCAATGTTTTATGTGAAACTTGTAACAGACACTACCTTTTATTTTACCTTGTACTTCTCTGTTGGACCTAATGTCCCTGAGGGTTTCCCCTCTGTGTCTGTATGTATGTGTGTGTAGATGTGAAGGAAAGAAACTGGTTCTAAATGTCTCATAGCCTTTTTTTGAACTCCCCTTGTCTGTGCCCTGCAAAAAAGAAGCACTTTTTGGGTACACACAGACACACACACATTCACGTCCGTCCACCAGTCCATCTATGTTGACTGTATGTGTAATTGAAGGTTATGTCAGGCAGAGGGTAATGGTGTGTGCTGTATTCAGTAGGGACTCTATAGCTTTTCACTGTTGGACTACTCTCAGCTAACACACTGCTCCAAACACTAACACTTCTACCACAACTTGAGCCCAAACATCACTGCCCTGCTGCCACAATCAGTATAATTCCCCCAGCTTTAAAAACTATGCCTAGTTTTTAAACTAACCCCAGACACTATAAACCCTCTTAGTTCAACAATATGACTGTTATTTGCTTTTTATATGTATCATATGTAGCAGATGCACACAAGCCTAAGATCACTATGCACAATGCGAAGCGTTGGCTTGAGTGATATAAAGCATGGTGGCACTTGACTCTGAAGCAGTGGAAACATGTTCCTTGGAAAGATCTGATGGAAAAATCTGTTATTGGCAGATGCCAAGAGAATACTTCCTACTGATGCCAACAGTAAAGTTTGGTAGTGGAGGGATAATGGTCTGAGGCTGTTTTTCAGGGTTTGTGCCCATGGTTATAGAATGGGATATCCAACAAGTTTATATAGGTGTGATGATCAGGTGTCTATATATTTTTGGCCATACAGTGTACCAGTTATTCAACTTGGAAAACATGTTCAGAGCACCATTATTGGGAAATACTTGTACTCATGGAATGCCTCTCAGCCATTCACTTTGATAATTTATTGGATGTAAGCCCAATGACATCATCTTATTTTATTTATTTATTTTAGAAATTGTTGTACGTGTTCTTAAATAGTTTATTCAACACTAAGTCATCACACTAACGTTAACAATATTCGGATATTATGTATTATGATAATGACTTCAGATAAGCTGTACTGTTTGCCATGATGTTCACCCTTACCTGTAACTACTGTGCCTTGGCTCCAAACATTATTGCATCGCAAATGTTACAGCACCCATTGTCCTAACTCTACCTCCCTCTTACTGCTTCAATCCTGCTTGTTTTATAACACGTCTACAGATCTGCTGTTTCCAGGCACTGGTTTGTTATTTTTCTTCCTTTTATTTTGTTCTTCAGTCTTTCCATGGTTAAGAAACCAGGACAGAATGCATTTTGTCAAGAGTCTTCTGGTTACTCTAGAAAAAAAAGTGACTTGCTTGTGTAATGAAGACATGTAGGCTTTTTTAATATCCACCGAATGAAATATTACCCTCACCGAACACTAAACCAGAGTGAATTATTTAGGGCACTTTTGCATATTTGAGGTTGTTTAGACTATCTTTTGCAAATGCTGCCTGCACTTGCAACACCATGTTTCATGAAAAATGAATCAAAATCCAACCGCAGATTCCATCACAGCTCACTAAAGACACATTAAAAAGAAAGAAAGAAAGAAAGAAAGAAAGAGAAAGAAAGAGAGAAAGAAAGAAAGAAAAGTATATAGCTGGAAGAGCAAAAGCCTCACTTATTGGAAGCAATTGCAATACATTTTCTTCTATCTCATTCTTTACATCTTTCTTTGCCTCTTAACTTAATAAGGATGCATGTTTCCATTCTATTAAAGAGAGCAGTCAGCATATATGGACTTCATCATGAAGTGTAATTGCAATTAATGTTGACATTTTCAGCCTTTAAGCTAAAAAAGAAAGCTCATGTCTTTAATGGCATATCTAGCTTAATAAGAATCATAAATTCAAACATCAAAACTGGAAGAAGCAGTGGAGAAGCCTATAGACTTGAATTGAGTCTACTTGTGTTGGCTCTAAGAGTGAAGCTGAGACCTAATGCATTATTCATCAGTGGACCGAGTATTTATTCAGGGAAATCATGTTCACACACAAGCCTGAGCCTGTGTGTGTTTGTGTGTGTTTGTGTGTGTGTGCGTGTGTATTGGAGAAAATGGGATTGGGATGTGCTCAAGTACGTGCTTGCGTAGATTCGGTCGTCAAGTGTACCCTACCTGAATTTGATATGTTGCCTTATGAACTGAAAGAGCATGCATTAATTCAATGCTGAAGAGGTTTTTATCTGAAATGAGGAACCTCATATTCCACTCATCCGTGGAACTCAAAGCAGCTTCTCCAGCGGTGGATGGCTATAGTGGCCGTATACTGAAGGAAAGTCTCTCCGGAATAACAATAGCTGCCACAAATAAAAGTCATTTTCTGTTTTCCATCATTTATCTGCTTCAAAATGGTTTACAGTCAAGCATTCAACCTTCTGAAGAAACAGCTTGGTGAAAAAATTTTATTTACGCTATTACCCCAAATATAGTCAATCACCCAAGACATATTTGGTGCCTGATGTTTGGTTCCTTGTTTAGTATTGTAGTTACGAGGCCAAGAAGTAGTCAGAGGTGAGCAGTAAGTACATTTACTCATTTACTCAAGCATAATTCTGTGGTGGTTTGTAGAAACAGCAAAAATGTAAAGGAATATAGTCAAAAATGAGGTTTTACAACGTTCTTATTGTGCATTTTGTCTAGTTTAGGAAATATTCAAATGTTTATTTTAATATCTTTCTTTTTGCAAGTTGTAGGAGAGGCTAAGCCTAAGCTAAATCCAGCAGTAGGCATGCTAGACAAAATCCATTATTTAATAGCTAAAATATAAAAACCCATTCAAAAACAGTATGTTTTCTTAGTGATGGTAAAAATCTCTAAATTTACAGCCATTCAATTTCTTACAGAAGCCTTTTGCTGTGATTCAATGGTTTCACTACCTCAATTAGTTATTGTGATATACTTTTTTTTACATAGTATGAATATTAACAACTTTTAAAATAAATGGACATTTCTGTGAAATAAAGGTAAACAACAGTATTAAAATACAGCAAGTGCTAGGCTTATTTACATGCATTAAACAAGTATTAACCTTTCATTTTTGCTGCACTTTGACAGGGAAAATATTTTTTTACACTGCAGGCTAGCCTTTTAGCAATGTTTGTGCATGCATATCCCACATTATCAGCTGACTCAAAGCGAATACTGCCAGATATTTAAATTTTCATCTCATGGTAACATAAGCAATGATGCCAGTATAAACAGACTGAAGTAACTTATTACAGATTATTTTAAAACCATTAAAAAAATGTGAAAGTGAGAGTGAAGCAAATTAAGTGTGAATGTACTGTCAGTGTATCTGTCTACAACAAGTTAACTGACATTTTTGAGAGGATATCACAACTGATGTTTATTATTACTTTTGAAAGGTGCTATATGTAGAAGTAACACAAATGTATATGGAACAAAACCAGTAGATGTTGAAACAGTATAGAAATACAGTAACAGAATTTCCACTGCTGCTCTTTAAGTTACTCAGTATTTAAGTAGTTTTTAGACAGGCTGCTTGCTTACTCGATTCAAGGAAAGCTACTTTTCCTTGAGCCATTATTTCATTGCCATACCTATAGTTCACTTTTAGGTTTTAGCTATGCAAGTAATGGAAGATTATAGCTACTCGATAAATTAGCATTGCCTAATGCTTCAGTAACCACACTCTGGCCCAAAATATATCCAGTTGTGAAATAATCTCAAATAGGCCCTGTATAGCTAAAATACTGTATGTCATACAGTGTCCGATATTATGCTGTGGTATTTTTTAAACCCACATTTAGCAGAGTAAGTGTGCATGTTCTGCCTTTTTTTAAAACTTCTTTGCAGGGATATCGTCATAACCAGGGGTTAAATGTGTTTCTCGTGTCTTTTGAGGCTGCGCACCAAGAGAGTTTGATTTGTTTTTGTCAAGTATGACAGCTGTGTTCGCAGCTAGAGAACCAATCCCCAGTCCACCTGAAAACAGTCTTTTCCTCCATGCTCAGATCCAGAGAGCAGATTCTGGGCAAGTTCTGTAATAGTGGGGAAAGTGATGCTGTGGGTGCGAGGGAGATTGAATCTGCTGTGAGTGTTTGCGCTAAGCTTAGGATGCACATCTCAAGCTGCCCTGCATGGCTAAATATCCTGTGAAGTTTGCAGAGGCTCCTGCATGAGGACACACTATGCATCAAACAACTGCTGTTCAGCTCCGTTTCAGTGTTGGTGCTAAAGGAACATTAAAAAGCTGCACAAAAGTCTTGTATGGTATGATGCAAACAATCCATGGTCTTGAAGCAACTCTCGTGTTTGAAAACCCTAGTATTTCAGTTTTTTTTGTGAGGTGTTTATTGTCTCTCGTTCACTCTCTCTTTCTCTTACTCTCTGTTGTTCTGCTGAAGTAAGGCTAAGGACCACTCTACCATGCTGTTAAGTTTTAATCGAATTCAATCCCAGTGCTGGTTCTCATTGCATCAATTTGTCTTTTTCAACAGACAGATCAGTTGGTAACCAGGTGATGAGCCTGAATCAAACTGTACAGGGAAAAAAGCATGAATGTGCATTTTGAGAGCTGTACTGAGACTGAAGAACACTACTCTGCAGGTGAAGGTGGTTGAATACTGTTCAGTTTTCTCAGTTTTCAACATACATATGTACATGCGTATGTACATGCACACTGCCACTGGACTGTGTAAAAGTAGAAACATATTCTGTGAAGAGATGAATCATGCTTCTCTATCTAGCAGTCTGATGGACAAGTCTGGCTTGATGAATGCCAGGAGACCATTACCTGCCTGACTGAATTGTGACAAATGTTTGGTGGAGGAGGGATAATGCTATGAGGTTATTTTTCAGTGGTTGGCCTAAGCTCCTTAGTTCCAGTGAAGGAAAATCTTAGTGCTTCAGCAGACCAAGACATTTTGGACAATTGTATGCTTCCAACTTTGTGGGAACAGTTTGGGAAAAAACCCTTTTCTGCTCCAGCATGACTGAGCCCCATTGCACAAAGCAAGGTCCATAAAAGCATGGCTGGATGTTTGGTGTGGAAGAACTTGACTGGCCCTCTTGTCCAACATCAGTGTCTGACCTCAGAAATGCTCTTCTGGATGAATGGGCAAATATTTCCATAGACACACTTCAACATCTTGTTAAAAGCTTTCCAGAAGAGGCAAAGCGGTCACCTAGACCTGCTAAGATGGTCTTAACTGCTAAGACAGTCATAGCTAAGACTAGCTGAGAGAACTTTAAACCTTAAATCTTAACATTAAGTGCTTAAATATGAGTGATGCAGTTAAGATCAGTCTTAGCTGATTATGTTAATGTGAAAAACATATATGGCAATAATTGTTGCTAAGAAATCTGGGTTGCTAAGCAAACGATTGCACACTACCTACTACTGGCATGTTACCAATGGTTTGGGAGGACAGTGCACAGTAGAACAGCATTTTTTAACCATGACCATCTAAATATGTGTTATGGGATTTAGACCCCTCCCCCTCAAATCTGCTTCTGTTTTAAACACTTGCTAAGTACATCTACTTTTAGCATGTTCAGGGTGAGGACTTTATCACATAAGGCAGCTATCAAACCCAGAGAAGAAACAGAGAAAGGTATTTCTACCCCTAATAATGAAACATTTCTCCACTTTGGTTTTAACCAGAGTTTTAAAATGTATGCAGTGTGTCTGCTTTGTTGCATGTAGTTGTGAAGAATGGGTAGCTGATTACATGCTGTTAATACACATAGTTGTGTTAGTCTGGTTAGTTGTTTAAGTGCTGCTGTCCTGCTATTTCACTTTGACACCTGCTTCCAGGAGTAAATGCTAAGCCAACACTGAGGGAAAATTTAGATCACAACCAGTTGGTGCAACAGTTTTAAAATTCAACAGTCTTAAAGTTGCCCAGAATGTTGCTGGCTCAACTAGTCCCAGGAGCAACCTGCTCTGTACACCTTGTTAAATTAGCTTTCCAGAGCAAAATGTTGGCACCTGATTGAACAATGTTTATGACTTTCACAACTTTTATATTAAAAATGTATTCAACATTTCATGGTTTGTGATTGGCCATTTTGTTTGATCGTTAATGATAGTCAGTTAATCTTGTCAAAACAGGTGGTTCTTTTCCACAAAACCTACCAAAGTCTCTGGCAATGGTCAGAAGTCTGGCTTGCAAGACTAGTTCCTGTCCTGTTGTAAATCTCTCCATTGCATCCTTGTTAAGTTGCCATTGATGCAACATGGGATGCTTCAACATGCTGAGGACATCCATTACTACCCAACAAAAGCATGACCAGGAATGTTCTTGTGGAATTTTTCACAGTTAATTCCTTTGAGACAATTCCTCTGAGAACTCATTGGTCATCTGTCTGAAAATGCCTTAAAGAAGTTCAGCAAGAAATCATGCAAATATTTATGGATGCTCTTACTTTATCTCACCTACAGGCTAAGAATATTGTTTCCTCCCCTATGAATAACTAAGTAATGGAGAGGAGGGCTGTGTTGATAAATACAAGATGTTTCTTTCAATGTCACATGGGTCAACAGCCTAATTATTAATACGGAGTTATATACACATGCTTGGCTTTTTATTTGAAAAGAGTGCACCTCTCTCCCCCTCTCCACGTTACTTGAGCATGTTCCATAAGCTCATTAATAAAACTCATGCATTATTCAGAAGTTCACATTCTGACGGAGAGAGAAAAAAAGGCTAAACTGTGCAGGGCTCTTTTTTGGGGAGAACAGACAGAAAGAAAGACATTTTCAAAGGCATCTTGGAAAATTTGGCTCTGCGGTCCGATCCATTTGTAATTCAGCTGGACAATTCTTTTGTGTTAAAACTTCAACTGGACAAATGTCTTTATGGCTTTAAAACAGAGGCTTTCAGGAACCTAGAGGATTTTGCAGGTTAATTAGCCTTAGATCACTGTAACGGTGTTAGCACACTTCCACTGAAGTGTTTGGTTCGCTCATGATTCAATTCCCACAAACCATTTTGTGATACATTATTCAGAGCAACCATCATCTCATTTGCAGCATAAGCACTGAATGGGCAAACAAAATCTGTGGGTCCTTACCTTCAAAGCCTGGCTGCTATCCACAGACATATCTTAATCTAAAACACGTGATCTGATAACACAGCAAGAGTCAGAGATCAGTTTAGAGATCTATGAATCAGGTGGAAATAACCCCCCCCCCAATTTTAGCCTCTGTTTTTCTATGATCTATAATTCTGTTGGGAAAAAAAAATCTTGAATGTTACCTTTTAAATGAGATCAAGACTATGACTGTAGCCCAAAGTGTGTGGGAACAGTTCCTTGACTTTTGGTGATGATATTTCAGGCAAACATAGGAAGACAGTTAACAGGTTAACACCAATGAATCCTTAATTTTTTACTTATTTTATGATATGCAAAGGAATCATGTTGTTTAAGCTCTATTTTAGATTTACTGTGATCAGTTTGCAGAAGCTACAGCAACAAAGGCTATATATATATATATATATATATATATATATATATATATATATATATATATATATATATATATATGTATGTATATGTATATATATATATATATATATATATATATATATATAGTCACAAATTTTCTAAATCCAGTATGTAATTTATAACATAACGTTGACTGAACACAAAAGGCAGAACTTGGAAGTGCAGAAGTGCAGTGCCTGGACAGTTTGTGGTGAACAAAACCACAACTACATGAGTGAGAAATCCAACCAGCTCCCTCTGCCTTAAAAGCTATAGGTTTGGTCAGGAGACACAACCCAAATGTTAAGAAGAGCCATTTTGTCCTTTCAACAAAAATCAGACCACCTTGGGAGCCACAACATTTAATGTTTAATCAATTAACATTAAATGTAATCAATTTATTTATAGAGCACATTTTACGCAACATTAGTCGTCCAAAGTGCTGCACAAATACAAACATTAAACTACAGTAGTAGTAAATGTCCAATGTCTCTCAGTGCTGATGTGCTGATATCCTGGCATAGGCTAAAAAATATTAATGAAAACACAGACTAACTTTGTTCTTTTTTATGCTTTAATTATAGTCGCTTTCCTCCTGTGTCTGCCAGAAATCTTTTTCTCAAAAGTAGAACCGTTTCTTGTAAAATGTCTCTCAACATACAACTGTTTTACAAGGCTGAAGTCGCTTCTGAGGCACCAGAATGTAAATACGGCACCATTTAAGGTGGAACAGGGAAATTCAAAAGAGAAACTGACTTCATCTTGGCAACTTTTTGGCATTTAGCAGTCTCTCATTGCACGTTTAGCATTCCAGGAAACTAAATGCGAATAAGTTCATTCGTCTCCAAGTGTTTGTCTTAAATCTCTCTCTTTGCCTTTTTGTTAGCTGCTAGCCAGACCAGACTGTGTTACTGTGTGTCCTGCAGTCTGCACACCAGTTCTGTCACTGAGAACCAAGGTTTCATGCTGTATTGCACACTTTAGAGCCGAGATACAGGATCTTGTCTTGTAGATATTTTACTGACACAGTGATCCCCCCACTCTTTACAACGAGACCAAAAGCGAAGTTATTAAATAAAAAAATAAAGAAAAGAAAATGGGTAGAATATCTGTAACGTGCTGCATGGACATCTATTGCCGCAGGATCTTCTGTCACCCTAACAGCAGATTTTATCACAGATGAGTGGCAGCCTGTGTCTCATGTGAACCAAACAAGCACAGTGAATGAGACCCTCCTAGTTCACTTGCCACATCATTTCCATTTGTTTTTATTAATAAAAGCTATTGGAAGTGAATTCATTATGGATCATTACAAATACTTTGCTTTAAAAACACCAAGTCCTCAGACAATGCGAAAAAAGAAATCCTGTGTAGAAAAAAAAAGATGCATTGATAATCATTTTATAATTGTATCACAGCCTCTGAATCATAATCACATTGAATCATGGGGTGCCTAAAGATTCCCAACCCTAATTCATAATGCGCTCACAAAAACATACAGTCATATACAAAAGTTTAGGCATCCCAGTCAAATTACATGTTTTGTTGTGAAAGTGAAAATAATTTACTTTACAGAGGATGAACAATTTTAATCCATCAATGCTGTTTATTTAATGAATTTAACATATTGGGAAACAATTAAAACCTAAAACGGCATGTGGAAAAATTTATGGCATCTTTGCATAAATAAATAGAAACTGTGCACTAAAATTGGGGTATTTATACTTCTGCATACATACACTAACTGTGACCTCTGTAAGATTTATTTCTTAAGTTAAATTAAATGTATATTTTTTATTGATTTCACTTGCAAGTACACTCACTGGCTTTATTATACAGCTCTGCCACATCACGTCTGTTTGACACCTGCAGTTACTAGAGCATAACGTTCTTTCTGTTAACAGTTCAATATATCAAGGTAACTAATTTTGCTCTGAAAAAAATGAGTGATGTCTTCTCTGATTTTGCTGTTGTTACTGAAAGGTGTTTTTTTTTTTGACATCTTAATTTGAATAAAAAATTCTTGCAGCTAAACCACTGAATGTTTACATGGAAGGGCCCACTGGATTAGTGGCAGAATGAAAGATGCACCGCTGTTGGTACTGTAAACTAGTCTGTTAATTAATGAATGAAGTGTTTTAATTACGAATGTTTTAGTAAGCTTAAAAATCACACGTAGTCTTTATGGCTTGTGTCCCTTTAGGGCCTTTGGAATTGTGGTACTGGTGTACTGGTCCATTTGTTGATGGACAGTTTCCCTAGCCCTTCATCAATGGTCAGCTTCTGACCACATGGCTGCTTTTGGCTTGGATGGTTTTGTTGAGAATAGACCAGACCAGCTCAAATAATATCCAGTCAGCGGCGGTCATGTGCATTATATATATATATATATATATATATATATATATATATATATATATATATATATATATATATATATATGAATAAATAACCTCACACATGATGCCCACTATGTTAGATGTGTGGAGCAATGACCCCTATATGCTCTGTGCTTTGCACCGCAAATTATGTTTGTGATACTTGAAGTTTAAATAAAATATTCTGCTCTGTGCACCTTTAAGTTCTGATGTTTTCTGAAAAATGGGAACTGTTGTGGATTACATTGTACCTGAAGGATTACACTGTTCAGTGAAGTGATTTAAGCTGTCAATGATCAGTCTTGCCTGGAGCTGAATTGGATGAAAAAAAATAATTATAAGTGAAATCCAGTTAGTGTGGAAGTTTGTGCTACCCCATGTCCACATGTCACATGAGGGAGAAATAAAATAGCTTCAGCATCAACACCAAAACTCCAGTGTAAACTGCCTCAGCTGGATGTTCGTACAAGGCTTGCTGTTTTGAAGAAAAGGTCTTGTTTCGGATGAAAAGTTACTCTTCAGTCAGAAATTTAAGGCTGAAATATTTTGTTTCAAGTGTCTCGTTTTCCTATGTCAGTTGAAGGGAACCTACACTTACCATCCACTTTAGTAGACGCCCCTCCCTGATACTTCTATTCACTGTCTACTATGTAGGTGTGCAATTGCAGACTGTAGATCCTGTGTTGCTGTAAAAATGCACAACCACTCTTAGCATCACTGACCACTGGTCAGTTTTTGACAACAGGACTGCTGTTGATCAGATATTATTTGGGTGGCAGTCCATTCTCAGCACAACAGACATATTGTAGTGCTGGTATGAGTGTTCCAGGAACAGCGGTGTTGATATTATTGTATTTTTTTTCCTCACAACAATGCTAGATTGAGAGTGGTCCACCAACCTCAAAGAGCAGCTTCCAGCTATAGCTGGAAAGTGACCACTGATGAAAGAGGATGGTTAGCATAATTTGTGCATTAGCAAATGGGCTACATGTGTAACTGTAGGCTTTCAGTGCAGAGCAAATGTATTACTGTAATTTGACAAAGTGATACTTCTGTCACTCACATATTGCCCAACAGGTGTAATATTAGCACAACCCAATATGCAGTATATCATTAGTGTCATAAGAAGACCTGATGACACTTTACAGTGAATTAAATAAACACTTGTTACCTAAACAGTAGGTAATCAAACTGATTCCTGTTCTTTATAACAGACTACAATACTGATAATAATAATAATAATATAGTAAACTAATTGTTAACAGCTGTGGTAACTACATGCTTAAGGTTTCCTTCGCTATGCTTAGTTGCTTACTAAAGTTATCATATGGCATCTTCCATATGTTTATCGCATGTTAGATAGCAGGGTTGAAGTAAAGTGTTATTGTTTTAACTAACTGGCAAATAACCCTCCAATATCAATAACAAGCAACCAGTCATGAACTTTTCTTATTATATATACAGATTTTGTTTCGTGGTATATTTTTCCTTTACAACAGTGACATCATACAGTTCTGCTCTGTACAACTCAGGCACAATGTTGCTGACAGAGTGAGGTTTAAAAAGGCCTAGATTGTGTAGAAATGGCCCACATTTTAAATTGAATAGGAACAAAGTACATGAAGATGAAGTACATGCAGATTTAGTGGAAAAGCTGTAATTTTATGTGTATGCTATGAGGCTTGAGTGGACAAATAGATGAGAGTTAAGTTCAGTAATTAACAGTAAAGAACGCAGTGGTGGTAAGAGGCTTCAGCTCAGCACAAATGGTGATTGAAGCGCTGCAGAGAGCTGATGTCACACACCAATCACAGCTGATCTGTGGGCTGAGAACTCTGCTGGTGGTCTTCCACACACACACTCACATACACACACACTGTAGATGTAGATGTGTACCTCAGATCTGAAGCACGATTCACACTTCACAGGACATTTATTGAAACATGTAAAAAAATATAATCCCTTTACCTCCTGCATTACTAATCTTAAAGTGTATGAACTATTATACATTATTCATATTTACTATAAATTATTCCAGGACTGCTGTAAAATATTCAGTGATTACTATGAATTATTTGGGAACAACAAGATATAATTTATTAGATACTAATAATTATTCAAAAACTTCCATAAATCATTCTGTATGTTGCCTAGTATAAATTATTCAGTATCCAAGTTATTCTATATATAATATATATTATTCACATACTACTATAAATTATCCAGTAACTACTACAAATTATTTAACAGCTACTAAAAATTATTCTGCAACTGCTATGAATTATTCAATAGCTACTACAACTAAATCATTAACTGCTATACATTCAGCAACTACTACTGTGTGTGTGTGTGTGTGTGTGTGTGTGTGAGAGAGAGAGAGAGAGAGAGATAGAGATAGAGATAGAGATAGAGAGAGAGACAGAGAGAGAAAGTTGAGGGTTATTTGTGTGTAAACTCTATCTGGACTGGCAGGCTAGATATCATAGCTGTAGTCCCCTGTGTGCTGTCCTGCTCAAAGTCAAACTAGGGTTTAGTATGACACACACACACACACACACACACACACACACACACACACATACACACACACACACACACACACACACACACACACACACACACACACACACACATACACACTGCAACCATACACAAATACATACATACGTACACACACAGCTCTGCTCCTCTGCTGGCCGTTCCCAATTGCTGTAATGTCAGTGGTTACAGGGTGAAGGCGTTAAGAGACAGAGTGAAAAGCCTCTTAGGCTAATTCCCCTCATTACGCCTTTAATCACCAGAACAAACGACCCTTCACCCGCACGTGCGTGTGTGTGTGTGTGTGTGTGTGTGTATCACTGATGATTACAGCTGTTAATGTTCACTGGCCTGCTGTAATAGAGCAACAATAGCATAAATAATAATTTCGAGAGAGAGAGAGAGAGAGAGAGAGAGAGAGAGAGAGATGAATACAAAAGGAGAAGGAGACAAAAAGACTGAGATAGAAAGAGACAGGAGACAGAGAAAGAAAAATGGCAACAGCATAGACGAGAGAGAGCAAAAAGGTAAGGAGAGAGAGGCATAGGAGAAGAGAGAGAGAGAGAGAGGCATAGGAAAAGACAGAGAATGTGAGAAAAGGACAGATAAATCGAGAGAAAAAAGAGCAATGGAGACTGAAAAAGCAACAGATACGAAAAGAGAGAAAGAAAAAAGTGTGAGGAGAGAGAGAGAGCGAGAGAGAGAAATAAATCATGACTATTTGGTGGCTGTATTTCACTGTAAATGTATTTTCTGTCTGAAATGTGTTGATGATCATGAGGAAGCCTTTCTCTTCCTCCTATACACTGTATGTGTGTGTGTGATGTACTGCTGTGTGTAGAGATCCCATCTGAACAGATCTAGCCTGAGGCGATTGTTTTCACTGTAGGGGAGCAATGTCAGCCTAAAGCCTGTACCATTCAGAACACACACACACACACACACACACACTCTTACATACACACTCACTATGACCACCATGAAGCACCAACTGTGAAATTAATTGAACTTGTAGTCTGTGAGGCAGGCACCACTCAAAGGACTGTGTGTGTGTGTGTGTGTGTGTGAGAGAGAGTGAGACAGAAAAAGAACCCTTCAGGCATTGAATTCAGGTCATTCTGCTGGTGAGATGACCCTGAATATCTCTGTCTTTTTCTGTCTAAACCAGCCTGACATTTAAAGGATGGTGGCCCTTCTTCACTTTTGAAGTGTGATGCTGTTTCTTTTCTTCTGTGGGCTCTATCTGATCTCTCACTCAGCTGTCTCAGACTCCTCTGAGGATGACACCTAAAACCTACTGTCTCCATTCACAACCTCTGTTCAACCTGCAACAGTGTTTCTGAGGGACTTTTATTTTATTTTTATATATTGTCCACACAAACTTAAACAGCACCAGACATGCTCCATTCTCAACAATGAATGTAAGCAGTGGGTACCTGTTTGTTTGATCTTATTTGTATAATGGCAAGAGGCATTGGGTTCAGTTGATGTTTATTGTGAACATATTGAGTTAATTTTTGCAAAAGTCTTCAAACGCTTAGCACAGCAGTGGTTAATGAGGACTTAATTGTGGATCCATTTTCATTACTTTGGTACGCAGCTTTTAGCGACCTCATCATTCACCATTCATGAATGTTTTTTTTTTTCCATTTAAACTCAACCAGAAGTGAAACTCACGTATTTGACACATATTCACAAACTCTTTTCAAAAAAGTTCAATCCAAACTCAACATAACATACCAACCGATATCATTACATGTCTACTGTACTTTACACAAGATAAAAATAAAAAAATAAAACACAGCTGATTTCCATTTTATCTGAAGACGGAGTTTGGTATTTTGTGTTGTATGGCATTACCATCTATACAAAAGGGAACATCTTCCGAACATTATTTATATAGTTTTATATCATTTTATCATTTTTAAAAATGTATTTTACCTTATTTTTATAAAATAGCTTTGTATAAGGGATTAGCTGATGTGTTGTAGCTGGATGTTGGTATCACGAAATGGATGAAAAGTTTTGAAAAAGTGAACTATTGACTACTAAGCAGTGTGTGTAACCAATAATAAAAGTGGAAATATTCATTTCTATAAATCTTCTAAGAAGAATTCAATAGCTACTGTGAATTGTTCAGCAATTATTATTAAACTAAAATACATTTTTTAGTTACGAGAGGAATTAAAATGTGAACTCGCATACAGAGCCTGGGAGATTATGGGGTAAATTCAAAAGTCCCCAACAGCTTTTGCCATGTAGCTGTTTTAATATCAAATCAAATCAAATCAAATTCCATTTATTGTCACATCACATTTACACAGGTGTGAACGTGAGTTCAAATCTTTAGTCCTTTGCAGTCTTTGAATATGCAAAAAACAAACACTATATATATATATATATATATATATATATATATATTACACTCTAAATATATACACACATATACACAATAAGCAGTTGTTGCACCATTCCTGTACAGTTTGTGTGGTGATATGTTATAAAAGCTATGATTTTAAAAGTTGTACACATTTCCATTCATGCAATTTGTGAGTCTGAAGTAGATAAATGGTTGGTGTAGTGTAGTGGGTATTCAAACTTTCCCAGATGTTTCATCTAACATATAGTATTAATCAAATACTCTCATTGTTGTACACCACTATATTCCCCGGGATTTTATAGAGTGCAGTTATTAAAAGAGTGTGTTTGTCTCTGTATATATAGGTTATGTTATTCTGCCATGGCAGTCTTTGCAGAAATGCATTTTGCCTTCCAGTCTTGTTTCATCAGCTTCCCACAGTTGGTGTCATTACTGCCTGTTCGATTTGATGCCATTGACTCGGAGACGTGATCTGAGGGAAAGGAGTTTGATGGCTGCTGAAAGCTACAGAAGGCCACAAAAGAAAAGAAAAAAAAAAGCACAAGGGCTTCCACAACTGTCGATAAGTTCGAGAGAGAGAGAGAGAGAGAGAGAGAGAGAGATGAGTAGATTCAGTGTAGGGTAATTAATGCCAGGATCAGACGATGAGGAAATAGACAGAGCAAAGAGAGTGGAAGAAAAATGTAGGATGCAGTCCAGAGTCTATAAGCATCACATAATACAGAAGAAGAAAAATAGACATGATACACTTTGGGATCACAATATGAACATGAGCCCATCTAATTCACAAATTTAGTTACGTTAAGGTCCACCTTTTGCTGACACAGGCATTCCATTGCAGACAAATCGCTTCAATAATCACTATAAAAAAGTGTTGTCAACATATATTAGGCCTGAATTTGACACTTCTATATAGTTTATTCACTATGCATTAAGCTTTATTAACCCTCTCAGACCCTCTGCTGCAAAAGTGCAGCAATTGTTTAAAGTACTCTATTTATGCCTACTTCTTATTAAACGTCACTAAAATCTATATATCCCAGCAATCCACACTCTAAACTGTATAGCAGCATCATCTGTGGTGAAAAATGCAATTATTCTGAATTTTACTGCATGCCACATTCAAACAACAAGAGTCTGCCTCCTATTGATGTTCTTGCTCTGTGTTGTGGAGTGAATTTAGGAAGAAAATATCTGAGCTGTCATATTTTCTCGTTATTCCTCAGTTCACATAAGCATCAAAAATACAACAACTAAAAGCTGTACATACAGAAATCTGAGGTATTTTTGTGAATGTTGCAAATAAAGTAACCATCAGTCTCAGTTTTCCAACCCCCCCCCCCCCCCCAGTAATTTACTGAAATTAAACTTTACACTATGTATAAAATAAGACTAATGTATAAATGCACTTTTTTTGTATGTGTTACTTTAGCAATGGAACATGAGAGAGAGTGCGTTATCATGAAATAGCATCACAACCATGATGTTTTTTGCGATAACACATGACCTCAAGTGTTCTACTTTTATACAATGGTAAAATAAATAAAGTAAGAACTAAATAAACCGGGCAGTGAATGTGGTATTAATGTTAGCATTTCACACTGCCAAATTATAGTTCCTTAACAAGCAACTTGTGTGGCAAATATAGCTGTCAAGGTCACAACGGCATCTCAACAAAGTGATAGTGTTTGTAAAAAAACGTGCTGTTCAGGTGAAATAACAGCACGGTTACGTTTCTTAACCAATCAGCCGGAACTAACTGATGTATAATGACTCATAAATATAAGATAAAACTGAAATCACAAGGAGAAAATGATGTGACTTTTAAAACCCTTCCCAAAGCAAAATATGCAAAAATATGATACTTTATAATCAGTAGCCTCCCTAAAAACACAATAAAAATGGACCAAAAATGTAAACAAATGAATAAATCAGTGCTTGGGTTTCTAGGGGTTAATTATGAATAGTCTGTTATGTGAAAATCTCTAAATTTCAGCAATTCCCATGTTAGTTGTAATCATGCACAACAAATGATGTTGTTCAGATAATGGGCAAAAATTAATCAGCATAAATTTACATATTTTTAGTGTATGTTTGCCAAAATCCTATCCTTGCAGGTTCTCCCCTAGTTTAGGGAGTTTAGTACATTAGAGTTAATAATTTACTAATAATTAAAAATGTGTTCCATATTCTAAAAGAGAGTAGTACTCATCACTAATTGGAGGCTTAATGTTTTTACAAAATGTATTTCTTCATGCTCAATATTTTACATGTTGAAGTATAAACAGAGTCTTTATTGTTAATTATTACAACAGATGGAAACAACAAAAAAGTAGTGATTAATTAGTATGTAACAGTGAGCTAATGACTAGAGCACTTCACTATTAACTAAACAATAACTACAAAGTATAGAGAACTCCTTACTTAAAATGGCTTATTTATAAGAGCTACTCATTAATTACTAATCACATTAACATTAACCGCATTTATTTTGAATAAAGCATTTTTTGTAAATAATGCTTATAGAGGAAAAAAAAACATTGCCAATTGTCAACAAATTAAACTACTGTTATTTCCAAAGATTAAATTCTGAGAGTCAAATCAAAGCACAGCACTGCTGCAAAGTCACAGTTAGTTCAGGTCATAATGAAGAAAACTTAATGCATTATGGATAAACCATTTTGGAAGTGTGTAATTTGGCCTTTAATGAATAAATCAATGTGTTCCTCAAAATAAAGTGTTACCCACGGTGTTGATTATTGGTTATCACCATCAACCAGAAACTCCTTATCGATGCCTTCAAAGCATAAAAAGAGGAGAAAAGAGGGAGGAGGAGGAGGAGGAGGAGGTAAGGCTCACACAGAGCAGAGAGAGCACGGTCCCACAAATATAAACTGAAGCCCCATGGACACAATCTGTGCACCACACACACACACACACACACACACACACACACACACACACACACACACACACACCTCTTTATTGGGGTCAGAGCGTTCTGCGGCCCTGATCTCTGCTCCAAGTCTCCAAACTAGAAGTAGAACATCAGCACTGTGGCTTCACACACACACGCACACACATGCACGCACACACACACACACACACACACACATGCACATGCACACACATGCATGCACACAAATGAAAGTTCATTGAAGATCAGGGAAAAAAACAGCTTCTTTACAAACCAATGGAAATCAGCTTAATGGAGTAGAGGTTTGGCGCAATGATGCTGGCCAATTTATATATATATATATAATTTTTTTTGGCCTTGAGTTTGTGTTACCGTTTTCCAGATATGGATTAAGTCTCTGTTAATTACTGCCAGGATTTCACAACAATTAGCGTTAATTTTCCACAGTAATGTATACTCTTTATCAATCTATAGTGCAATTAACTTAAGATATTTTCTGTAATAACACAGCAAATTACTGTGAGGTTGCTGCTGAGCTGCACTGCATACCATTATGGAATATGACAGCAACTGAGAGTGACAAAAGCTGCAGACATTTCAACAAAAATGTTTTGGTTCATGTGCTTGATTGATAATCAGGTGATTGATAAGCATAATTATTAATAATTAATAATGATAAGCATAATTATTATAACAATTAGCATTTAAATTAAACTTTCTGTAAAATATCATTATAATATTAATTAAAATATTATATTTTCGTCATTGTATATATATTTACATACAATATTGTATTCGTCATCTGCTTTCACACGCATATGAACTTGAGTGACATCCCATTCTTGATCTACAGGGTTTAATATGATGTCGGCCCACCCTCTGCAGCTATAAGACTTCAACTCTACTGGTAAGGCTTTCCACAAGGTTTAGGAGTGTGTTTATGGGATTTTTTTTACCATTCTTCCAGAAGCGCATTTGTGAGGTCAGACACTCTTAATTCGTCCTTAAGGTGTTCTTTCGGGTTGAGGTCAGGACTCTGTGCAGGCCAGTCACACCAAACTCACTCATCCATGTCTTTATGGACCTCGCTTTGTGCACTGGTGCACAATCATGTTGGAACAGGAAGGCGCCATCCACAAAATGTTCCCACAAAGTTGGGAGCATGACATTATCGAAAATCTCTTGGTCTGCTGAAACATTGAGTTCCTTTCACTGGACCTAAGGGGCCGAGCCCAACTCTTGAAAAACAACCCCACACCATAATCCCCCCTCCACCAAACTTTACACTTGGCAAAATGTAGTTAGACAATTGCCGTTCACCTGGCAACCACCAAACCTAGACTCTTCCATCAGATTGCCAGACAGAAAAGTGTGATTCGTCATTCCAGACCACACATCTCCACTGCTCTTGAGTCCAGTGGCGGTGCTTTACACCACTTTACACCACTCAACACTTTACATTGTGCTTGGTGATGTAAGGCTTGGATGCAACTGCTCGGCCATGGAAACCCATTCCATGAAGCTCTCTACACACTGTTCTTGAGCTAATCTGAAGGCCACATGAAGTTTGGAGGTCTGTAGAGATTGACTCTGCAGAAAGTTGGTGACTTCTGCACACTCTGCGCTGTCATTCCCAATCGCTTCCGCTTTGTTATAATACCACTGACAGTTGACTGTGGAATATATATATATATATATATATATATATATATATATATATATATATATATATGTAGGGGTATAACATGTACACAAAGAAGTAAACTTCTAAAAGTTTACAACCCAACATTGGGAAGGTGGCATAGCATAATATACAGCGAAAAGAGTACGGAGCTTATATATGACCCAAGCAGAATGTGTTTTTTTTTTGTTACAGGTAGTCTTTGGCCAATGGTCAATGCTAAATGTTCGCAGTCTGACACAGAGCTTGTCCTAGATTTCATTGGTGTCTTGTCTTACAGTGTGACAGAACAGTTTGCAGCAGGCTTTTGAAATATTAACCTCAGTCAAATGAAAGATACTGAAAGGACACGACAAAACTTTATCCCTGCTGACCTCTTGCTGCATAACACTATTCTGTCACGTCTGGGATGGACAAATGAAATGCTCATTAATTCACGGCTACAACCATAAATGCTTGTCAAATTATTTAATGGAATTAAAATGCTTTTACCCGAGAGCTCTGACATGACGACCTTTCTTTCGCAGATATCCCACTTCCTGTAATCTGATCTGTGTCTTACGGCTATATTGCAAATATACATAATAATGATCTCATTAAAGGGAGCACACCAAACATCAACACTGCTGGCACTTTCTCTCTTTCTCTGTCACAATCTCTCTCTCTTAACTGAAAGAAGTAATGCAATGAATTAAAAGCTTAACATTGAAAGCTATGGGACAAGGAAATGGAAAATCGTGATGAAGAACTTAATGGGTAGATTAATTACCCACCTCAGAAAAAAAAAACAAAACAAAAATAAAACCACACGTATTAGCTGATGTAATTCAAAGATAGATTCTAAGTAATAACAAAGATTACCATAAACTGTTTACATCATGTATATTTTAACTACTGTATCATGTATTGCTGATTGGCTGCTTATTTTCCTTCTTTGATGACTACTCATGTTTCATGCGACTAGTTCAACTACAGCCAGTGTATCTACACCTGGAAATTACTGTATAAGTTTAAATCCATTATGCTGGAGATCAAAGCCAAAACAACAAAGACTCAAAGACAGTCCTTGTCCAATTTCATATCAATCACTAGCATAACATAAAAAGTTTTTCGACCAGGCCTTATTTATTTGAGACGGAGGACACATGGAAGACACGACTAGCAAGACCTGATGCAAAATCTGTATATGGCTAAAGTCACTATTATAATGCGATAAAACATATATATATATATATATATATATATATATATATATATATATATATATATATATATTGTCAGTTGTTATTAGCTCTGATGAACAGGGCATGCAAGTATTCATAACACATAACATGTATGAGAACACCTGCGGCTGAAAGGTTTGCTTTACATTTAGAATTCAGATGATTATTGCCTCTTCATATTCTTTGGTTAAAATGTCAAGGACACTATATCGTATCCAGTATATGCTCCCAGGCTGCTTGCACTCTAGCTTTAGCCTGATAAGAATAAAGAACAAGACATTCTGCAAAACAAGAGATTTTGCATTGCTCATGCCAGGCAGGGGTCAGATGGGGCCTGGGAGTTGCACTGGAGAAGCAGATGCTATTTACGCATTGATAACATGCGAAGCAGGGGCGATTCCCTAGCCCCCCCAAAGCATGAGCTATGTGCAAATACATACCATGCAGTGGGATTTAATGCAATGGCTTACCTGGGCTGAGGCCCAGAGGCACCAAGCAATTCAGGGCCATTTTTTATTACTATTATTATTTTTCCCCTATTCAGATTGATAACAGGCCTACCCAGTCAAATGTGGAAAGAATATTTATTAAGCTGACTTAATATAATGAAATTTGATTTGTTTTCCCTGAGTGCTGTCATTGCATTACAGCCAATAAAATTATTATGCACTTCACCAAGCTTTGCCTTCTTTTCTAAGCCCACCAATCACTGCACAGCAATTGTTGTTATCCATCATCGCCTCAGGTTCAGTTCGTTATCAGAGCACCAGTGTTTGAATCTGAAGCTCCAGCTGTGCATTTATAGTGCTCTTTTAGTACAAAGGATGAAACAGGCTTTGTGAAAATGGCAATGCAAACATCTAGTGTTACTTCAAAGCATTAGAGGTGGGACAAGAATATAGATACCATAAATGCCTTGAATGAACACCATGGCAATTTGCTTGTGCCATGATAATTAGGTTTATGTTTTTAATTTGCTGTATTGTTTTATTCATTGCCCTGCAATGGACTGGCGACCTGTCCAGGATGTATCCTGCCTTCCGTCTGATGACTGCTGGCTCCAGCACCCCCCCACGACCCCTAGGGAAAAACGGCTTAGAAAATGTGTATGTGAGTGTGTGTGTGTGTGTTTTACTCATGTTTGCACATCTAAGGTCTGATTTTATCTTTTTTTAGGGCTAAGGTCTGATTTTATCTTTTTTTAGGTCTAAGGTCTGATTTTATCTTTTTTTAGGTCTAAGGTCTGATTTTATCTTTTTTTAGGGCTAAGGTCTGATTTTATCTTTTTTTAGGGCTAAGGTCTGATTTTATCAATCGTTTGTCTACCATTATTTAGCCTACCCATTTTTTCACAAGCATACCCAAAAGTTTAGTTTGACACTTCCTACGCCACTGAATCAGACAACAGCTTGTTGAGGACCTTGGTTATTTGATGCTAATGGTTTTACAGAGTAAACTGTACCACACACTGCTAGGAAAGCAGCACATGACAGATTGGACAGCAAGCATATATGAGCTCAAGTTAATTTAATCCTAAGTTCTGTACAAATTTCAATCCTTGACTGACTGTGGCATTTTAGTGGTTTGCTTCTGGGTTTAAGTTTGGTGAGGCTGAAACAGGCTTCCTATTTGCTAGGTTCTTATTCAAATTTTCCATTCCGCCTTAAATAGTGCAGCAGTCATAGGCCTCAGTCAGAAGGCACCACCACTTAAGGTAGAATGGAAAATTTGAAAAAGAATCTGGTGGATAAGAAGTTAACTTCAGCTTCGTTTAAGTTTGTTCCAGTAACGGAATGATGATGAACGGCAGCATTGGAAGCTGCTGACAGTATGTGCACCTTCATTTTAAAAGAAAGGTTTTACATTTTTGGACACTATATGTAACTAGACCCATGGGACCCACTACCACCCGTAGCCTCAGGGCCTCCGAGCAGGTTAAAGTACCCCTGATACCATGCGTACTCAGATGCTGTTCCACTGCTCCAAAAACACAGAAAGCAGAGGCATTGCATACTCAGACACTGTACCATGGCTTTAAAGTGCTTTGGTTGAAAAGTGTGGCAGTTCATGCATTGAGTAAAATGCACTGGAAGACTGATATCCATCATAACATCACTGAGAGTGAGGCAGCAAATAAAATAAAGCCTAATCTTATGGAATTTGTCGGTGATAAAATCTGAAATTAATGTACACGCTCCTCTACACACTCGTCATGTTGGATGTGTGTGTGTGTGTGTGTGTGTGTGTTTGTGCTTGGGCCCAGTAGAGCTGTTTTCAGCTTTACACCGTATTACTGCACTCCATCATTTCACGCCCACCTCTGTAATTACACACTGTAAGTGATATTAAGGAAACATGCAGGTGTGTGTGTGTGTGAGTGTGTGTGTGTGTGTGTGTGTTTGTGTTTGTGTTTGTACTGCAGTACCATTCCGCAAGAATTGCACAGAAAATGCAATTACCAGACTAGCAACAATATCCTTTGTCCCGAATGGGCTTGTATACGAGGTCTCCTGTGTGTAATAACACTCTGACTCTGAGGGTCATTAATTGCAGAAGAGAAGTGGAAGATATTTTCCCTCCCACTCTGCAACCAGGTGAACCTCCAGCCTTGCCAGTTCAGGAGCCTTTCTGAGGGGGTCCAGGGGGTCCTGGGGGCCTCATTGTGCTGACCTTGCATGTGGGGAACTGCTAAAATGGGATTTTAAACGCACATAATTACCATACAGTAGGGTGAAGAGCACACGATCAAAGCTGCATAGTCCACACAAATGGAATCCACCTAGTGATTCATCTCCATTGTGTGGGGAAAATTGGTGTGCAAGGCTTATTTTATTATTTCTTTCCACAAAATGGATCAGTAATTGGCTCAATATTGCATAAGGAAGGTGGCAAAGTAACAATGAGTGATGAGCAGGAGGAATGAACTGTACTTTATGCCCTGAAAGCAGTGACGCATTAAATTTACTTCCTAATTTCCTTGAAAAAATGCATCTTGCGTCAGAAGTCTCCTAATACATTCTTAAATATATGATCCATATATCACTTATATTACATTACATATATTCCGTATTGGTGCGGTTAGAACAAAACCTTCATATCTCCAATTGTTGTCAATTTTTCAATTTTTTAATATCATTTGAAATTGCCTGTTGTCCTTTACATTGTGTTTATATTTCATGATGAATGACCAAAAGTAAAGTATGTTTTTTCTTTCTCCTGTAAAGGTATAATTTTGGAGAGGTTTTGTTCTGACAGCAGTGATATATTGCTATATTTTAAAACATACAGTACTGTGCAAAAGTGAGTGGCTCCTATTAATTGATTTAATTTCCAAATTCAATTAAAATCAATTAAAATATCTATGAAGTACATGTTATTGACTTTTCAGGTGATATTTCTGAGGGGTTTAGCAATAAGATGATCCACTTGCCTATGAAAGAAGAACAATGCGTTTCCAAATGTGGAGGTCAAGAATTTCTTAAACAATATAATGAAATTGCCACTATTCTTTGACAGACCACAGAAAATCAAGCTCCAATTTTTCCTTAGATCTGGAAGAATCCACAGGTGTTTCTGTCCTGTGAGAAGAAAACCCCACACTAAGGGTCTGAAAGGATATGTAGTTGTCAAGAAGCTGTTACTGAGAAAAGGAACTATAGACAAAAAAGAAGAAAATGTGCAAATTAATCAAAGAACTAAATCAATGGAACAACCACCCTAGACCTCAAGGAATGTGTTTAATATTATTTGGATCATATGAAGCATAAAAAGCAACCAACTTCTAAGACTGAAATTTAAAGGTTTGGAAAAATATCCCTCCAGATTTCTTTGAAAACTGAAAGCAAGTATCCTGAACAGAATGGAAGCTGTAATAAAGACAGAAGGTGGACAGATTAAATGTTGAAAAGTGAAGAACATTTTGTTGATTTATCTTATTCATGCTGAAATTCAAGGAATGACTTATTTTTTGCTCAGTGACTCACATGCACACTTAAAAAAGTGACGCTTTGAATTACACATTTCACATGTCGGTCAGTTGCACCTGAAAAATCTGCATTACGTCAACACCTCTGAATGATGGAAATACAATGCATGACATTTTTGGCCTGCTGTTGGCACTTGTGGACATGCCCATCACTGGGCGCACTTCAGAGAAAGGTATACGAAGTCCATGGGGCCACATTATCCTGCAAGCCAGAAGAGCTTTAGCAAAACTGGTACAATAGTGTGCTGTAGGCATTTTATGCATTTGGGAGCTAAAAAAATCCATTCAAATCACCTTGAGGTTTGGGATAATTAGGCCACAATAGTGGAAAACCCAAGTGGTAGAAACTGTAGTAAACTGGAGATTTTCTTACAGCTTTAAATGTACGAAGGCCTGGAAAATGGATAAATCGGTGTCCTGTTTGTTTGAGCTTTACCAGTTCATAGTTAAGCAATGCATTCTGGTCATTTTCTGATCAATTTGTGATACTTAGGTCAAAACAATGGAAATCTCAAGTGGTCAAAACGGTAATTTTAAAGTCAAGTGAATTCAATTGGTCTTGATTGACATTCCTCAAAAAGAACTGAATGCATTGAAATGAAATCATTAATTCATTGTGCAATACACACCAGCAGGACATTGCACAAGACAGGACCCCATAAATTGCACAACAGTGTGAAAACAATGTAGAATATGCAAATAAATAAACAAAATAAACAAAAAACATGACACTACCTAGACAGGACAACACATGCATACAATCACACATACACGTCCTCAGATTTGTGCTTCGTCTGCTGGCTATGCTTATAGTCTATGTTGGTGTAACAGTGTTGCAAATCATTATATCCCATGGTGCAATAGTGTACCCTCAAGGTCACAGTTGTATAAATTGCATTTTTTCAAGGCTACTGTAAAACGTGTTCAGCCAAAGAGACACTACAACATTCAGAGTGACTAAAAAGATCTAAGGTATTAAACACAGTCATCAGTAGATGGTTGTACAAACTTAGGTAGAATCTTGCTCCAAACCCTTTCAACCCAGTCGAGGTTATTTCAGTTTTGGGAATAAAGCTAATTTGAAAGACTAATTTTGAAATGTATGTGGAAATTAGGACAGAACGTTCATGGTGAGAATGCAATGATGGTTGTAGATGTAGGAGCAGCAGCAGCAGCAGCACTAGTAGGCCACTCTTAAAAATGGTACTGCAAGGATTATATCATTAAGTCAATTGAATGCATAAATGGTTCTTTACACAGTCAGATGTTTTTTCTTTATGATGAAAACCAAATTGCATTTGTAACCATTTTAAAAATGTTTCTATTTAGCACGAAAAAGTGATCCACTATGGGTTCCATGAGTCAAAGAAGCCTTTTAGCTGCAATTTAGAACCCATTTTGCTAAGAGTGTCGCAATAGTAGCAGTAGTAGTGGTAGTAATAACTAGACTGTCCTGATGAGGAAATGAACTGCACACGCCCAAAAATCTTACTTGCTAAGGTTCACTCTGGCCAAAAAAAAAAATAGGTTAGGATTAAAAAAGATTAGGATTTAATGGATTAAAGACTAGGGGAAAACTTCCTTTCTGATCATATATTTTGAAGAGGATCCTATAGAGGAAACTATAGCTGCTTTCAGATGGTTTCTTGAGGACATGTTTCAATTGTTTTTCCCCACCACTGGCTGGCTAATGCAGAAGGAAGTGAGATAGCTAACATTACTGCTACACTGTAAAAAATTACAATCTAAAAAACAAATACATACATGTGGTAACAAAAAATTGGATTACTTTATTCAACTCTAGGAATCAACTCTACAATAACTGATTTAAGTATTATTTGAGTTGATTGCCCATTGTATGTGAATGGCTGCTACTACACAAAACCAGCGTAGAATGACCACCAAAGTCACTTCTTGTTACAATTTTTCTTTCCATTTTATTTTTTCCATTTTGTCTAAAGTAACATACAGCATATCTATAGATGAATATGCCATAGAAGGATGCAGCTGCCTGAGCAGTGACAGTGACAGGTGCAAGTTAACCTCAATGTCACTGCATGGGATCAAATTCAAAGCTTTGGAGTTGACTCTTATTTTCCAAATGCCTGGAATCTCAGAATTGATTCTATTTAGGATAAACGTCCAGTTTTACTAGTCATATTAAAGACTAAGCAGGTTTATTATGAGTAATACAATATCACAGATATACAAATGTATGCTTTTTATTCCCCTGTGATGTCAGCACTCATCAGAACTTAAACTTTTCAGCTGTTTAAACCTCAAATGGTTGAGCAAAAAGAGTTTCAATATGTGCACACAATAGTTTGGAAACAACTGTAGAATTATTGTTTAAGGAAAACCTGCTCTTCATATGAATTAAGTCAGATGTATATGAAGTCAAATAGAACTGTTTCATTGAACTCGGTTGTCCTCAGAAACATCTTTTCTTTTCTGGGAACAGGATATGAAACACTCCTCATCATATTGTACATGATTAGGAAGATTGAATTTTATAAGATTGATGTCATATTGAGAATCCCCAAAGCTCAGAGTCATTTTAATAAAATGACTCTGCAGAGACGAAGTTGGAACAGGGCTACTGACGTCAGCATAAATAAACCCAGTGTTTGACTCATATTATTTCACCATTATTAAATTCATTCCTGCCTCCTGTCTGTCATAGACAAATTAAGTCTATAGAGACTGTTTCATCTTTTCATTAGACACTCATCTCTTACCTTAAGATAATAACAGAGTTTAAGCAATCCTATAGCCAAGATCACTTTTCTTTAATAACATTTCCAAAAATCGATCCCATTCCGATCCTAACTGAATCACGGTAGAGTAGGAGAGTCCACCCACTCAAGTGCCAAAATGCCTCAGAAGTTACTTTCCTAATCTGGAATCAGGTTGTTGCCATCCAAAGGCTTACGGGATATCATCAACATGAAGAAGGTTAGCGCTATTACTGTTGTTCAAGAGGCTTTATTGTCATTTAAGCTATATACATATACACATACACAGTGAAATGAAACAGCATTCCTACAGAACCACTGTGCTACACAAGAACACAAATGCAAAACAATATAATATGCGCAAAGCAGACAGTGCAGACAGTACAGTGCAATAAATACAGAAAAAACATACAATAAATACAAAGCAGAACACAGGCAGTAAATGGTCTTGAGAGTATCTGGTGTTGTGCAAAGGAGGATGTAACAAACTCTGACATGTTAGCAGATTAGTAGATAGCCTAGCATATACACTTTATTTCCAAAAATATTCGCTCGTCTGCCTTCACACGCATATGAAATTGAGTGACATCCCATTCTTAATCCATAGGGTTTACAGCTATAACAGCTTCAACGCTTCTGGGAAGGCTTTCCACAAGGGTGAGTGTGTTTATGGGATTATTTTTACCATTCTTCCAGAAGTGCATTTGTGAGGTCAGACACTGATGTAGGATGAGAAGGCCTGGCTCGCAGTCTCTGCTCTCATTCCAAAGGTGTTCTATTGGGTTGAGGTCAGGACAGCAGGGGTGCAGGCCAGTCACACCAAACTCACTCATCCATGTCTTTATGGACCTTGCTTTGTGCACTGCTGTGCAGTCATGTTGGAACATGAAGGGGCCGGCCCCAAACTGTTCCAACAAAGTTGGGAGCATGAAATTGTCCAAAATCTCTTGGTCTGTTGAAGCATTAAGAGTTCCTTTCACTGGAACTAAGGGGCTGGGCCCAACTCCTGAAAAACAGGCCCACACCATAATCCCCCCTCCACCAAACTTTACACTTGGCACATTGCAGTCAGACAAGTACTGTTCTCCTGGCAACAGCCAAACCCAGACTCGTCCATTGGATTGCCAGACAGAGAAGCATGATTCATCACTGCTCTAGAGTCCAGTGGCGGCACTTTACACCACTGCATTTAATGCTTTACATTGCGCTTGGTGATGTGAAGCTTGGATACAGCTGCTCAGCCATGGAAACTCATTCTACACTGTTCTTGAACTAATCTAAAGGCCACATGAAGGTTGGAGGTCTGTCGTGATTCTGCAGAAAGTCGGCGACCTCTGCACACTATGAGCCTCAGCATCCGTTGACCCATGCTGTCATTTTACGTGGCCAACCACTTTGTGGCTGTGCTGCTGGGAAATTTCACGACTGGACTTGATGTACACGTGGCATCCTATCACGCTACCATGCTGGAAATCACTGAGCTCCTGAGAGCGACCCATTCTTTCACTAATGTCTGTAGAAGCAGTCTGCATGCCTAGGTGCTTGGTTTTATACACCTGTGGCCATGAAAATGATTGGAACACCTAAATTCAATGATTTGTATTGGTGAGTGAATACTTTTGGAAATATAGTGTATAAGCATAGCAGTCACTGAGGTGGCAGCCAGAACAACAATGGAATACAGGATTTTGTTGATACAGCAATTCTAATTGAGAAATGGAAGAAAATGACATTGTTAAGCAGAAGAATTTTGCTGTCCTGTGGGCCTTCATGCTTTCTGGTGATGAATAGGTGGGCCATGAAGTGGAAAAGTTTAAGAACCACTGGTCTAGTGTACATGCAGGGGAAAAATACAAGAAATTCTGTCAAAGACTGACTTCAAGTGTGTGATCCTCTCTATTTCTGATTTAAATTTGTGTAATACATGTTCAGTGTCCAGTGTTTAGTGTTAAAAAGATTATGAAAAGCTCTCTAGTGATAACTGTAACTTCTAATTTGTTCTCTAACTAAAAAACCCTCCCTGATGGTAGCTCCTATATTTTTTGTGTTGATGGCTCAGGTGTGACTTTTATACCAGACTGTTGCTGAAATGTGGAGTGTTGGAGGTTCTGACAGTGGAAGCAATAGAGAAGTACTGAGATACGCGATTGTCTGGAAATATGTGAGCAGATTTTATTCATGGCTCCCTGGGTTACAGCAGCCTAAGCATTCTTGCATCAGGACATCTGTACATGTATGTTTGTTTATTTGAGTTTGTATGTATGTACATATGTTGGTGTAAAAGTTTTTCTGTGCTGTGTGTGGAGTAAAATGACATAACAGATCTTACAGTCGTGTTTATTTGTGCCTGCTTGTGCAAAGGGCTTCTGCATTAGTGTGCTTGTGGATGTGTGCAGGTGCATTTGTGTGAGGAATTGCTACTCTTACGGCACCCCTGTCCTGGACCACTCTAAATCAAGGTTTCCACAGTAACTTGATTCACTCTGGATAGCCAAGACACACACCGTGGTGTGGTGGCTAGTGGACTGTTGACGCTAACATAGCCAGGCTAGTTAAACTAGTACAAACCCTGCAAATTATGCCACAGATTTGTGCAACCAATCGAGACTGAACTTTGAAGGTGTGAAAAATATTCCTGCCGGTTTCTTTGAAAAACTGTAAGCTAGTTTTCTGAAAAGAATGCATTGTTTCTGAACAATGGAGTTTGAAAAGTTTTAAATTGTATTAAATTTATTAAATACAATTAAAATGTATTAATTTATTTAAAATTCTTATTTTCTTTTAATGTATTTCATTACATTGTTGATTCATGAAGTTATTGATTCTGTTTATTTTAATTGGTCATCCACTTTTATCAATTCTTAAATTCTTTATAAATAGTTTTTATTATTATTATTATTATTATTATTATTATTAGTAGTAGTAGTAGTAGTAGTAGTATTAAAGGTAATTCCATCTATTTCTATAATCCACGATTTGAAACCCTACAGGTTTGTTTTTCTGCATTTATAATGCTTGTATTCAAACATGAGATGATGTACTTCAGGGGAGCTTGATAGAAGTGATTTTAGTGTGGATTCTGCTCAGAGATTTGTTAACTCAGAGAGTTAAAATTTCATTCTTTTCCAGGCAGAAAGGGGAGAGATGGGCTGTAGATAACTGTCTGTTTCTCCATGCAGATAGTAATTACAGGTCTGTTCACTGCTGCGCAGTAGCACACTATCATGAGCAGTAGAGGATGGAATCTCAGTGAGAAACCCCAGCATCAATGAAACTGCTTTTAGGCACATTCCTTTCACTTTTTATACAAACCGCACTCTGGCTTCTTCTGCTGCTGGGCTACACTGCTTGTACTTATTTTAAAACAAATCATTCATAACACTGACTTCTAAATGAGATCGCATTTGCTGTAAACCATTGCCTTGTAGAGGCTATAGTCCATCTGTGCATGCACAGTTTGTGTTAGTCATCCTCTATACCTTAACCATTGGTCAGGTTTTGATCAGACAAGATATTTTTGTTAGGTGGACCACTCTCAACCTTTTGAAGGACTGAAGGTTTTTCTATAATGAAAGGCACCTGGCAGGCATTTAGTAAGGTTTACTTTTGTACTATGCAATGCCTCGACTCAGACTTTACACCCCAGAGATTTGAGACTCGACTCAGACTCTACACCCCAGAGATTTAAGACTCGACTCAGACTCTACACCCCAGAAATTTAAGACTTGACTCAGACTCTACACCCCAGAAATTTAAGACTTGACTCAGACTCTACACCCCAGAGATTTAAGACTCTACTCAGACTGTACACCCCAGAGATTTAAGACTCGACTCAGACTCTACACCCCAGAGATTTAAGACTCGACTCAGACTCTACACCCCAGAGATTTAAGACTCGACTCACACTCTACACCCCAGAGATTTGAGACTTGACTCAGACACTACACCCCAGAGATTTAAGACTCGACTCAGACTCTACACCCCAGAGATTTGAGACTCGACTCAGACACTACACCCCAGAGATTTAAGACTCGACTCAGACTCTACACCCCAAGATTCAAGACTTTACTCAAACTGTATATCCCAGATATTTTAGACTTATACTTGAGAGACTCAAGACTGGAACCCCAGTGGCTCAAGAATAAGACTCTCAGACTCACTCAGACTTACTGACTTGAGACTCAGACTAACACCCCAGAGATTTGACCACACCTCGGAGATTCAGTAGTCCTTGAAACAAATGATATCTGGTCAAGAGCAGTCCTTTGATCAGATATTACACAGTGGTGAATGGGATAGAGGGAGATAGCTCATTGTGTGTGATGTCAGATGAATTGCAGTATGTAGTTGTGCACCTATACAGGAAGAAAATCTAGAAAAATCTACTTTAGTGGGTGTGTTTATGGATATTCAGTAAGAAGCTCAGTGATGGTGCACAGCCTCTCAGCTGACTGTATTATAGTCACATGGGAATAGCTGTTCAAATATGGTGTTTTGTCCACTGGAACAGCTTAAGCATATGCGTCATATTGTACAATTTCACACTGCAGTTGTGCACCCATATGCTGTCCATAGGGCAGACTTTGGTGGAAAACACTTTCATTTAATGCATAGAAGTGAGGAAAAGGTGATGCATGTGAAATATTCAACAGCAGTTTAAAGCTGGATGTAATACGCAGAGTGAGTAAGCAGTGGTCCTCTAGCCAAAGGCAGTGGGGAGCATATGGTAATAGAGAACTGCATCATCTGAAACATTAAACATTACCTGCAGCCAGAGCATTAAGAGTTAATGCATTAGCTTTATGATGTAATGCTTCTGATCTCTCCACCTCTTTTCTTCTCTTCATCTCTCTCTCTCTCTCTGTCCATTTTTCTCTTTTATGCTCGATTTATATAACTCTCTCCCACTATCTCACTGTTTATCTTTTTCACTACCTCTACTTCATTCTATCTCTATATTTTTCTTTCTCTCACTCCCTCTGCTTCTTACCCTTTGCCACCCCTTTTTGATTTCCTGTCTTTCTCCCTCCGACTGTCTTTCTCATTTTTTCTCTCTCTTTCTCAACCTCTCTCTCATTTTCTCTCCCCTCCATCTCTGTCTCTCTCTCTGTCTCCACCTCTCTTTCATCCTATCTCTCTCTGTCTCAGTTTCTTTCTCTCTGTCTCTGTCTTTCCATCTCTCCTTCTCTCTGTCTGTCTATGTCCTGTTTTCTTTCATCCCTTCTTTCTCTGTTTTTCTCTCTTCCTTTCTTTATTCCAACCTCTCTCTCTCTCTCTCTCTCTCTCTCTCTCTCTCTCTCTCTCTCTCTCTCTCTCTCTCTCTCTCTAGTTACACATAAATAACATTAGACTTACATTGTGTATTTCGGGATTTGAGTCTGCTTTTCCAATTGTTTTCCAGTTTCTTTTTCTTAATGCAAAACAGGACTGTACACACAACAATAATTAACTGTTTTTATCAAATTCAAATCATAATACAATACCTCCTCTTGTACTTATAAACACATATGTGGTATGGACTGAAAGAATCTGCACTTTCAACAGAATTTCCTTTCTTGCCTCAATGAGCTACAGTTGAGAAATATTTATTTAAAAGGACGCCACACTTTTGTTCACTGGCGACACCTCTGACGACTAACCATGCATTCACATTAGGATGCAACAAAAAATTCTATTGTCTTAATTTGCATTCAAGTTAAGAATGTTTTTTGGCTTCCCCTAATAAGCTTACTATTTTGGACATACAAATTTTGTTCCAACAGTGACTATCCAATCATTTAAACTCTTTCTTCACTGCATCATACTCCACTTGCATAAAATAGAGAAAATCCAACTCCATATCGGGTTGTCAGTGTCCCATTGCTACAGCACAGAGTTGGGATAACACTGTACAAAGAAATGTGTTGCAGTAATCTATTACTCGAAGTGTTGAAATTGATATTTTTGTAACACATTTACTGAGTTATTTGATTTGCTCATGTCTAAGAGAACAATATTAATGACTCCTGATGCTTCATCATTGTCCTCTATATGGATATCCCATGCCTGTCCTTATCTGTAATTTACATGCAAACGTGACACCTGTAACAGCTGACTATGCATCTTCTGATTATGAGCAGTTTAGCATGAGCACAAGAAGTGCTGTAACCTGCCAAAAAATCTGTTGGAGCATCTTAATCATGCTGATGTGAAACTGATATATAAAGCCCCAACCTCACCTAAGCAGTCCAAATTTGATTTCTCAGTCAGAAACAACTCTATAATCTTCATATTTTACTCATATACATCTTATTTCAAGGTAGCTGTTCAGACACATTAATCATTTTAAAACACATAATTGGCTGTTTCTTGTTGAGGCAGGAATACTGACAGGCCTATCAAATGATCTGCTGATTTTTTGTAACTGATTGGCTGAAATGACTTTTTTCCAGGAAAAACTTTGAGGGAAGTAATCATTTGTAGGGGATTACTTTTTGGAGTAACTACATTAAATCTGCTACAAATCACCAGTAACTGAAGACATAAAAAGAAAAAATACATGATCACATGTTTAAAACACATTCAGAGGTGTCTTGTATCAACCCCCTGATATGTCAGGTTTATTTCATAGTAAAGTTTTTTGTTCAGTAACCACGTAGAAACAATGTAAACTGTCATTATTACAAGCTATAAAAGTAAGGAATAAACCCTAGACCTGCCAGCAGCTCCTGGCCCTTTAAAAGCTATAACGGTACAGGGGGATATGGAAGTTCTATCTTAAGCAGGTAGTGGTGGCTGTTGCTATCTTAGGCAGCGTTGTGTGTGTCTCAGGTGTGTCACGTGTACCTGTCCTCTAGGGGGAACTGTGAAGGTGAAATGTGTCCGTCTCTCTGACCTCTCGTCCTTACATGCTGAGACAAATGCCCTGAATTTGCAGTTTGTGTGTGTGGCTGTCGTTTTGAACCTGCTGTGAGAGCATATGTGTGTGGAAACGTGACTGTATGTGCACATTTACATCAAATTCCAGTACAGGAACTGTAGCTAACCCGCCCTAAACCCTCTCAAGTTGTCCCAGATAAGTGCATATTTTAAGACTTCCCAGTCGGCCTAATGTGGCTTCTGTCACTATGACTCTCTATGAACAGACTTTAACCTTAAAGCGATAGTTCAGGCAAAATGTAATGTATCTAATAAAAAATCTCAGTTTTACTCAACACAAATGTAGTCAATCATCCATGTTTGCTGTCTGAAAGTTGCTTCTTTAGTTTTGCACTGTAGCCACAAGATTAATGTAGCCAAGCACTAACCCCCCCAAGCCTGAGCTTTGTACAGGTTCTGTCCTTATTTATACAGCACAGTTAGTTCAGAACATACACAAGCTGACATGAAAACATTTTACTCGTATTGTTATATGATAACCGATAACTGACCACCATCTGATAAGTAACAAGAATCTCTTACATAAAGAACTACATTTACATCTGATTTACATTAACAAGTTAGAGTTTTTACTTATGACTTGTTGCTGATTGCGTCATTTGAAAATGTCAAAAACATGGCAAAAAAAAGTTACACAATATATGGCCAAAACTATGTGGACACCCCTTCAAATACTGAGTTCATGAGTTTAAACCAAACCTACTGCTAACAGGTGTATAAAACCAATCACATAGCCAAGCAATGTCCTTAGAGAATAACTGGCAATAGAATAGCTTGTACTCAAGAGCAAAGGGACTTTAACCCTGCAAATGTCATAAAATCTTTACCACATTTCGGTTTATGAAATGTCTTCCCTGCTAAATCCGCCCCAGTCAACTGTAAGAACTATTATTGTAAAATGGAAGCATCTAGGAGCAACAAGAGCTCAGCCATGAAGTTGTAGACCACACAACCTTACAGAGAGCCATTGCCAAGCACTTAAGTGCATAGCATATAAAAATTGCCTCAGTCACTCTAATTTTCCCACCTGCTTTTAGAAGCAACATCACCACAAAACCTGTCAGGAGCTTCATGAAGGCCAAGCAGCTGCACAAATGCCTAAGATCCCTATGCACAATGCCAAGACATTGGCTGGAGTGGTGCAAAGCATGACACCACTAGACTGTGAAGCAGTGGAAACACGCTCACTGAAGTGAGAGTTCTGAGGCTGTTTTTTTTAATGGTTTAGTTTGAATGAGGGGTAATATTAATGCCCCAGCGTACAAAGACATTTATATGTTACCAAATTTGTGGCAACGGTTTGAGGAAGACCCTTGCCAATTCCTGCATGACTGTGTCCTTGAGCACAAAGTGAGGTTCCTAAGGACATAGTTTAATAAGTTTGGCCCTGATCTCAACCCTACAAACACCTTTGGGATGTTGATTGCAAGCCAGGCCTTCTTGTGCCTGACCTCACAAATGAACTTGCTTGACTGAATTCCCACAAACACACAAAATCTTGTGGAAAGCCTTCTCAGAAGAGTGGAGGTTGTTATAGCCGCAAAGGGGGGATGAACTCATTGCCCATGGTTTTGGAATGAGATGTCTGATAAGTTCAAATAGGTATGATGGACTTTTGGCCGTGTAGTGCACATTCCACTATAAGCTGATGGAACTACTTCTCTGGCAGAAGAACTTGTCAATATTAAGATTGAGAACATATATTTGTACAACTGTATTGGAGTGTTATTGTACAGTTTATGAAGATGCCGCAAAAGCTTTCTGTACATGGAGTCACTGTAAAGAGTTATTGATGTTTTATCATGCTCTAACTCCTTAAAATTCCAGCCATAATAAATTCCAAGGCTCATTTTTCAGAAACTGCTTAGGCTACAATGTAATCTGACTATTCACAGATTAGAAAGTTTGAACCCACCAGCAGGTCCTGGCCATAAAAGAGGTGATAGTATACATTTCATTACCCATTAATTTACAATTCTGTAATGGTTTCTTTATTGTTTAACAGTAAAACAAATAGCTAAAAGTCAAAGGTGTTGACTCAAAACTGTTGAGACAGAATTAAATATGCAATTTGTTGCTACAAAATTGAATAAAAAAATATGTAATGTACATTGAAGGCAGATGAAAGCAGCAATATCTCTAGATGTTTATGAGTTGATGATGAGTGGCACATGCAGTATAACAAGCTTCACGATAAATTAATAGAAAAGAAAAAAGACAGAGTGTGAGAGGAAGAGAGCATGTGAGGGTGAGAGTTATATAAGAGTTTGTAACTCAGTCATCTTGGTGACCACCGTTGCCAAGACACTCAGTTTGGTGTGATTCTCAGTGAGATTCTTGTGGCATTTAAATATTTCTTTTTTTTTCTGTCTTCATTTCGTTCAAGCCCCCTCAGATGAAGAGCGTTTGCTTAATGTTTTACATAATTCTCATTCAGCTGAGATAAACACATCCTCCACAGCACAGAGGAGGCGTCAAACGTTTTCCTTTTTCCAACAGCACACTTTCAAATAAACAGTGCAACACATTTGCTGAGCTGTGGTCTTAATGAAATCCCGCTGTTTGGATAACACTGTGTGTAAACACAATCGAACAAACAAGGCAGAGGTGATTAGTATGCCTAGTTGCAGTGAAGCCTGTCTCCTTCTTCTCTTTCCCCCCAGCTGGTATTACCTTAGACTCAAGGTAGCTTTAGATAAACTATCATCATTTTGTTATACATTTTAAATGTAATTACAAAATTACATAAATTATTACACAAACGACTGCGCAAAAGTCAGTGACCACTTTTCATTTATATTCTTTCCATTTAAAAAGGGTTTTTTTCCTGCTGCCCTTCACATTGTGTGTAAAGTTAATGATGAATGGACTAAAAGAAATGACCTAAAATGACTTGGAAAAAAGTCTGGTTCCATTGACTTACATTAAAAGTAACATAGTTTTTTTCCTTCTCCTGTAAAGTTACCATTTGGGATATACAGGGTTTTTCTTCTAGCTACAGTCATTTATAATATATATGGAGAGAACAGGACTCCTAATAATTGTACTTAACTGTACTTAAAGAGAATAAAGCTCCACTTTTGGATCAGATCTGAAAAAATCCACAAGTATTTCTGTCCATCCTACAACTGTGAGAACACTATGAGTTTGAAAGGATGTGTAGCTGTGAAGGAGCTCTTGCTGAGAAAAGAAAATAGACAAAAAAGAAAGATAGAAAATCAAACAAAGCTGTTCTCAGAGCAATGAAGTGACCTCCCCAGAGTCCAGACCTCATCATCACTGAATGAGTCTGGAATTACTCAAATCGTGAACAGCAGAACCTGCAACCAACTTCCCAGACTGAACTATGAAAGTGTGGAAGAATCTCCCTGCAGATATTTTGGGAAATAAGTAAGCCTTTCAAATGAACAAAATCTCTAATAAAGACAAAAAAAAGTTTGAAACATCTGTCTAATTTTCTGTTACATAGATTTTCTTTTCTCCCCTGATGCTAAAAAAATATATTTTGACAAGAAATTAACTAAAAGAAATGTCTCTGACTTTTTTAAATGCAATTTTTACCTTATCAACATTTACATTTGGCTGACGCTCTTATCCAGAGTGACTTACAATTTGATTGTTTTACAGGCGAAGGTAGTGTTAGGAGTCTTGCCCAAGGACTCTTATTGGTATAGTGTAGGGTGCTTACCCAGGTGGGGGATTGAACCCCAGTCTACAGCGTAGAAGGCAGAGGTGTTACCCACTACACTAACCAACAGTTTTCAGTTTGCATGGTTTCAGTAGGCAGCAAACATATAAACACTCCATGATTTAACACACTCGATCCAGCTCATCAATGAATTATTAAACCATTAATGTGCTGGTTCAGGTGTGTTGGGACATGGACGAATGAAACTGTGCAGTGCTGTGTGTCACCAGGCACAGGATTAGGGAAAACTGGTGTTAAAGAAGATTTTTTTCTCTCACCAATCAAATCTGCACACATGACATTTTGTCAAATCCAAACAATAATTATTTATTTCCTATTTATTTCCTTACAGACACAAATGTGTTAAATGTGTTATAAGCCTAATGCTGAAATGTAGAAAAGAGAAGGTTTAATAGTCTTATTATAATAGTCTCCTGCTAATTTCTTTGTGGATGCAGAAAACCTCCAAAAATGCAAGGTGTGGCTATGTGAAAAGGTGCATGATAAAAACAGGGAGATGCTTGAACTAGATGCAGAGACATGCACTGAACTACACCCATTTTTTGGGTAAAAGAGCAGGAACCACAGGGCTAAAGTTCAGAGCCTATGAGATTTACAGATGGCTAGCGTAATATTAATGTCCTATCACACACAAACTCTGGCTAATTATCTAGCTAGCTAACTAGCTGGGCTGTCACTCGAGTTTTCAACTCTCAAATCTAAATGTGTGACTTATTATTAAAAGTCATTGAAGTTTCTATTGAACATTGTTTCATTTCTAATCCAATGTGCTTGGGTACAGCATCAAAACTGCAACACAGTCAACCCACTTTGCTGTTGCTCCACCAAATGTCATACCCAACAGTTTCTAATTGCTAATATTGGGTTTTCATAATGCCAGTCCCTGCTGGAGATCATTAGCTGCCCAATATCAGCTTTTTTATATAGGTGTTTGCCATTCATTTACACCCTCTGGCATTGTAAAGTGCACTATAGTCTAGCTTTCCTCTGTCTGGAACCCTGCTGCAGCCATATACATCATTTTCCAGGATCCATTTGGCCTGGCTGAGCTTTCTGAGGTCTAATTTCACCGTCTTTCACACCTTCCGGCCTGCTTTGATCAGCTGCATTACGTCTGAGTTTGACCCAGCATGGGTGTGAGATTGCAGACAGCACTGTGATTGTACAGACATCTCTTTTATCCAAAGTCCATTACAGACAGTTGGAGAGACAGACAGACAGAAGTAGCACCTAATATAGTCCAAATCTATGAGCTTATTGCAAACTTTAGAGCTTTTTTGAATGCTTAGTCACAGTTTACTTTATCATAACAGAAGCATGCTGTAACTTCAAATTAATTATTTGGTATCTTTACCTTAACACCTGCTACATAACATTGACATAACTATACCAAAAACATGCAGGAGAATGGCCAAAGATATGTGGACACCTGACCATCACACCTGTATAAGCTTTTTGGACATCTCTTTCCAAAATTAAAGGCATTCATTTGGAGTTTTAACCCCTGTTTGTAACAGTGTTCACTCTTCCTGAAGGGCTTTCCACAAGATGTGTGAGGTTAGGCACTAATGTTGGATGAGAAAGCTTGGCTTGCAATGGATGCTCCACTTTATTGCAAAAGTGTTCAATGGGGTTGAGATCAGGTGGAGTTCCGTCAAAGTGAATTCATCAGATTATGCCTTTGTGGTCTTGTTCTGTACAAAGTCATGCTGTACTGTACCTTCTCCAAAACTGTTGCCACAAAGTTAAAAATATAAAACTGTCTAAAATGTCTTTGTATGCATTACAACCTAACTCATAACTCAAACTGTAAAAAATAGCTCCAGACTATTATGCCTCCTGCACCAAATTTTTGCACCACTATGCTTTGCAGTAGGCAGCCATCTCATCTGCCAAACCCAGATTCGTCCTTTAGAGTACCAGACAGTGAAGCATGAACCATCACTCCAGAGATCATGGTTCCACTGCTCCAGAGTCTAGCGGCAGTGTGCTTTACACCACTTCAGCCAAAGCTTGGCATTGCACATAGTGACCTTAGGGTTAAAAGCAGCTGCTCAGCCATTGAGACCCATTTCATTTTCCCAACACACATTTCTTGTACTGATGTTGCTTCCAGAGGCAGTTTAGAAGTGAATAATACAACAGAGGATAGGTTTTTCAGGACTTTGTGGCCTGCATTCTGAGTTTCATAGCCTACCGCTTCATGGCTGAGCTGTTGTTGCTCCATTACTTTTACAGTGATAAGACTTACAATCGACCAGGACTGATATTCCCAAAATTTCACAAAGTAGGCCAATCACTGAGCTCTTCTGCATGACTCTGTTTACTGGCAATTTTTAAAGATTGCATGGCAATGTGCTTAATTTTATAAACCTGTTAGCAATGTATGTGGTGGAAACACCTGAACTCATTAGAATAATTAGAAGGGCTATCCACATACTGTTGGCCAAATAGTGTCGATAATGTCCAGTAATATAACAGGGTCAGGTTACTATTACCACTGGCCAAGTAGAGTACACAGCACAGAATAGCATCTGACATAAGCTGTCATATCAAACATCAGTCATTAAAATTACTGGTAATGGTAACATGATAGTGTTATGTTACTGAACAAAATCTCTCAAGACAACTCTTGGCAAATGTCATGTGTTGTCACAAGTTGTGCAACGGGGTAACTGTAAGCAATTATTTCTCACTCATAGCTCATTGAAACAAGCAGAGACAGTCAACTTTTCAATCCATTCCACACTTATGTAGGTGGGAAAAGAGTTTTATTGTGATTTGAATTTGTTGAAAAGTCATTTTAAAATTTTCGTCATGTTTTGTTTATTTCTTAAAAATAAACCAGACCGAAAAAGTTAAGAAAATGCAGACTTGAGCTTGCTGATGCAAAATCAATAGGTAACACCCTATGTAATTAACTATGTAATAATGTAATTACATTTAAATAGCATGGCAAATTATTAGGATAAATATAACTAGATTTCTGAGGAGTAGATCTGTCTCTGCACTCAATCAGGAAAGGACAGATGGCCTCTACCCTTAACTAATTAAAATAGAGAGAGAGACAGAGAGAGAGACAGAGAGAGAGAGACAGCAGGAAAAAAAGAAACGAATGAAGGAAAAACACTTGCCATTTCAAATTAAAACAACTCCTTGCTCTCTTACTCTCTTCGAAACCCTCAACACATGGATAAACAAACAGGGCTTTTTTCCACCTGAACGTACTGGTGCGTAATGATGTTATCATCGTTTGTCCCAGGAGTTACTGCTGAAGATTTATGGCTTGATATTAGCTGAGATTTGAGAGGCATTATATGGGAACAGAAGAAGCTATGCGATTGCCACAAGGCAATAAATCTGATATTTCCCCCCTATGAGATGGGCATGTGAGACTTTTGAGTTCATTTCTAGGTATTTTTACTCAGTTCAAGAAAACCTAGGTTGTAATGTGATCTCAGCCCATTAGTTTGATGATTTGCTTGCTCCAAGCACTTGCCCCAAACTCTCTGGTGTGAAATGAACACCTAAAATGTGTACCAGAGAGAGTTTTTAATTGCATCTAACACCCAGGAGACCTGTTACTGGTGTGTTTTGTGCCACGTTCTGCTTGAAAGCAAGTTTCCTGTCCACCTGGTGAAATAAGCAATGCAAAGCCCTCCAAGACTCTCCTGTTTCAGACAGCTTTGAGTTCAGCATCTGCTGAAATAACAGAGCTGAAAAAGTCAGATTTGCACAGCTGTCGATTTCAATAGTTCATTGTCATTAATAACATTAATTAGATTATTTTCTGTGGTTAATTGAGCTTCTCTTATTTGTTCCAACATGACCTTAAAGAAAGAACTGTTCAGTATAAAAAGCTGTGCTGTTATTATTTTTTTATATGATTGGAATACACAAGCATATCAGAATTTATTTATTATTTTTAACACTCCATTAATGTTTTTCTCATCATTTGAATGCATTGTTTGCATGAAGCCAAACATGAAATTCCACGGAGTCAATGCACTTTCCAATGTCCAGTCACAGTAACAATTCCAGCCATATATACATATATGTGTGTGTGTGTGTGTGTTTGTCCAGCATAGTCTGTCCAGCATAGTCTGATAAGGGTGCAAAAGGTATCAATTTGAAAGCCATTTAGAAGCTGTGCTAACAATTTATTGCCCTATATAGCACCAAAAAGGGTTCTGCTATTGTTACAATACCAGGTTTGTAACTATTGAAAAGCCATTTTCGATTTTTTTCATCTACAATACTTTCTCCATCAATCTGATGAACAATTTCACCATGCAAGGAACCATTATGAAATGGTTCTACATAGAATTCATGCTTCTAAATAGAACCACTGCCTTCACTGAAGAACTCATGAAGAAACATCTTTAGGTGTGTAGCTTAATCTGTAATGCTGTAATTATGCTTTTTGCATGCACACAAGGAATAGACCTATCAAACCAAACATTTACATGGGAAACTCAATGGCTGGCATGGCCTTCAAGAATTCATACTCCCTGAACAGTGTTGTTTTAAAGAAATCAAACCACCTGTAAGGTCTTTAAGAGACTTAACTACCCACATAGTCTTCATGCTTTGTAACATGGCTCTAGTGCTGTTCAGTCCATAGATGGGGGTTAAAACAGCCTCTATAGCAAAGCGTAACCAGAAAGTTACCCTAACCTCATCCATCCAGTGAGACAGCAAACATATTTTTACAATATATTAGACTTAATAAATTCTTATTTGCCTTTGAGAATTGTATTTCTGAAGTCCTTTAGTGGGAATATATAGTATCATGTTATTAAACATACTAATAAAAACTGATGTAAATCCTGCCCACCTTTATTTGCACACTGTTTTGGCCCTTTGCCCACCACAAACATTGCCCCTTGGCCCCTCAAAACCAAAATAACTAGACTATGGAGGAATGAGGATTGAAACAATAAAATATCTACTGATTTCATCTGTCCAACAGAGGAGGCAAGTCTCATTTCTTTATCAATCTCTATTGCTTTCTTTCCCCCTCTCTCTGTCTCTCTCTGTGATATTTTTCACGTACAGCTGTTGTTGCTAGAAGTGAACCGCTTTCATAAAATGTGTCTGCGACTGTCAAAAGGCAACAATGAAAGGTTGTGAATAATTTAGAGACACAAAAAACAGAGAAAGAGTAAGAGTGACTTGTTTATTCTGTAGGTTGGTTATACAATAGATGTGAGCTTTTGTCTAGCATAACTAAAAATCAGAAGACATGGTGTTCAAGTTTGAGCGCCTCAGGTCAAAATTTCTGTTATTGTGAATAACGAAGCGAGTAAAAGATGATCTGATTTCCATAATGCACAAAGTTAAAGATGACACATTTCTTTGATATTGTAGGCATGATCATTTTTGATCCCCATATTTTACTGTTTCAAAATAACAATGAAAGAAAAGGGCCCAAAGCAAATGTTTGAGGCAACCTGCATGTTCAGTACTTAGTAACACCCCCTTTGATAAGGAAACAGCTTGTCAGTGCTTTCAGTTCTGCTTTGCAGGATTTTATTCTGAGGTCTCTTCTATGAGTCATATTTTGTGCTAAATCTTTATGAAGGTCTTTTGTAGTCAAACCGGGATTTAGATTGGCCTTTCCAGCAATCCTAGAGCAGTTCTCTCAGACTGTTTTCTTGGTCTTGCAGACATCAACTTGGCCTCCACTGTTCCTGTTAACTGTCATTTCTTAATGATGAAGTATTAAGTATTACTGATTATTATTATTAACTGAGGAAAAAGCTACACTTTGCTATCTTCTTACAGTCTTCTCCTACTTTGTGGGTGTCGGTTACTTTCATTTTTAGAGCAACTGCTGGTAACACATATTCAGTTATCAGTAAAACATCAACAATTTATCAGTGAAGTAGCAGTATTGAAGCGTCTGAATACTTTTGAGGTAAACATCTTGATGTTGTCCTGTTGATATATTACTTACATTAAGGTAAATGTATCGTTGATATGTTACATATAGTAGACTTAATATGTTACTTCCATTATGCAAAACCTTACCTTACCCAGATTTACTTAAACCATAATCCTAATCCTAACCTGCACTTCAACTCAAAACTTAACCCTAACCCTGGCCTTAATCCTTACCCTAACCTTTGCCTCAACCCTAAACCTAATCCTCTACTCTCTCCCTGAGTTGAAGTCCAGTTACAGAATGGTGTCAGCAGGATGTTCAATGACCTCTCAGGTTAACATCTACAGACACGAACTTGATTATCTTCTGAATATGTTCACTGTGGCTACATCATTGATATGTTGTTGTGTCACTGAAAGTATGTTGAGTGTTTATTTAATCTAAAAAGGATCACTAAAAATAAAGTGTCATCCAGCTGCTTAGTCCATGTTTGCTGATTGTTGAGACAAGGTTTGAGAAGAGTCAGAGTGCTTATGAAGTTTTGAAATTTGCATCAGCTGGCCTTTGCTAATCATGACTGTGAACAAGCCATAGCCCTGACAGGCTAATTAAGGTCTGAGACCTTGGTTAAAGTTTTCTTTAAGCTTTTTTGCACTCTAAAATTGTACAAAGCAAAACATAGTACACTAAAATACTGAAAATAATGTTTCATCTTTAACTTTCTGTCTTTTGGAGATCAGGTCATCTTCTCCTCACAGTAATGGAAATTTTGACCAGGGGTGCCCAAACTTTTGCATGCCACTGTTCATGATGACAGCAATGTTTCCTCTTGACAGTTTTTATTTGTGGGTGATGTAGCTTGTTTAGGGGTGGCGAAAGAGGTTGAGCTCACTAGTTACTTGTGAGTTTCTTGAAATCTGTGCAGATTGTAAAGTTTCTTCAGCACCATGTGAAAAAATGTGTTTCTTGAAAATCATGTGACCAGGTTTGAAGGTCATGTGTGCAGTTGAGTTCCTTGAAGGCCATGCGGGTAGTTATGTTTCAGAATCAGAATCAGAATCAAGCTTTATTGGCCAGGTATGCCACGCATATAAGGAATTTGGTTTTGTTTACAGGAGCTCACAGTGCACAGCATCAGACAGACATTCACCTGTAGAGAATAAAATAAAATAAATATAAAATATAACAAAATAGAATAAAACAAAACATGCATTCCTACCATCACTCACACACACAGTCAAACCTGTAAACCTTACAATGTGCAAATAATAACTGTTTGATAATAACTGTGTGGAAAGTTGATTGTCTTCTGGACTTTGCAAGCAGGCGAGTTTCTTGAAGACCACGGATGCAGTTGAGCTTCTTGAAGACCACATGGGTAGTTGAGTTTCTTAATAACTGTGCAGTTCAATTTCTTGAAGACCATGAAAAGAATTGAGTTTTTGAAGATCACGTGGACAGCTGAGTGTCAACAACTATGTTTGCATGTCTCATTGCATTTACCAATGGCTGTTTAGCCCAAGTTATGTTTCTTATGTCTGGTTACCATTTCTAGTCTTGGCTATAAGATCATTTATCAGCAAATTCACATAGTAGAAAAGGAGCACCCTGTGAAATTGAACAATCTAACAACATAAAATCCAGTGTGTTCCTGTTGTAGATGCATTGTGTCTTTCTGTAAAAGAAAAGAATGAACCTGTCTATACTCCACATACAAACATCTTTCATAGCAACAGCCTGGACAGGCTTTGCAGAATGCTGGCAGAAATACCATTCAACCTGATGAAAAGCACACAATTCATTTTTTAAACTGCTAATTGTGAAAGATCACCTAGTTAGAATAAATGGGGTGCTTTCTACATGCTATCTCACCCTGCCTTACACCTACAGCAAGCACCTGTGATTGAATCATCCCCTGACTTTATAGAGACTTTGTGTGGCTTATCAATTTTCATTAAAAAAAAAAGATTTTCACCGCAATTTCACTCTCTCCATTGCAGTCACTGGGGAGCTTTACTTTATTAATGTACTATAGCTCATTGCCAGAGATTGGATAGGTCACTTATTGATGAGGCTAGTAGAGAGATAGCTAAGACTATTAGATGGCCTGCCCACTAATTTCTACATTAATAAAATCACAAGATACTGCCAAGCTACAGTCAAACATTCAAAGACGAGGTTTAGTCCTACAGGGTTTAACTTCATTCTAACTTTTCAGACTTATGGTAATCATTATTCTGGTATTAAATCTGTTTTGTGAAGTGTAGGATCTCACTAAGCGAAACTGTTTTTATCATGGTCTCTTGAAGGCTTCTGAGGACCATGGTGCAGAAATATCATCAGTGTCAGAGGCTCAGGTTAGCTGCTTTTCCTGCAGTGAGCACTGATCCCTCTGTGGCCGTTCTAGGTGAGCAGGTTGGTGAGGAGCGAGGGAAAGGCTGAGGCTGAGAGCTTATGAGAGCCAATAATACAATATTACACCCTCCACACCAGCCTGCTGCCTTATCTACTGATAGCGTGCTCTGAGAGAAAAGACAAGTCACACTTTTTATCTCTCTCTCTCTGTTTCTATGCACTTCTCTCTCTCTCAGTAGCTATACTCTCTCTCTCCCTGGTTCTATCCTCTCTCTGTCTGCTTCCATACCCTCTCTCCCTCTCTCTGTTTCTCTATTTCAGGTCTCTCTCTGCCTCTTGCTCTCTCTGCTCCTACATTCTCTCTATCTCTTTGTCTGTATTCTCTGTACTACAAACAATAAAACCTACTTAGCAGGTGAAATGATCTCTTATCAAGACTTGTTCTGTGCTATACATGATATAAAATAAGGTAAAAGTGAGAGTGAGCAAGTGCTTTGTAAAACAAATTAAATAAAAATAAAAATGAGATTAATTGCATAGATATGATCACTTACTAAGGTTCTTTTTCCCTTTTTTTTCCTTTTGTACTGCAGACCTGGCTTGTGACACTCAATTTGAGTATAACGCATAAGATTTTGAGTACATATTGAGTTATATTGTTAAGTGGTTATATGAAAGTTATTAGAGTTATTTTAAATGGAATTATTGTTAGAATACAAAAGTTATAGTGAGTGCTTAATATATATCGTTTGCAATTTGCAATTTTGTCTGACTTGTAAAATGTGTACACAAATGATTCTTTTTTCCTTTTTTTATAGTGCAGACCTGGGTTTTGACACTACATCTGAGTATAAAGTGTAGTGTACTTTGAGTATCAGATTACTAGGGTTCTGTATTGGATAACAATAGAGTTTTGCTGAGTTATATTGAATTAAAACAAGTGCATTGTAAAACAAGTAATCTCATAATATAAATGAGATGAATTGCATTTGTATGGTTACTTACTAAGATTCTTTATTTCCTTTTCCCTTTTTTGTAGCATTTTTGAGTATCAGATTACTACTAATTCTGTATTGGATAAGAGAAAAGTGTTGTTCTTCAGCTTTATTGAGTTATAACAAGTGCTAATCTTAGAATAGAATAGAATAGGAGTGAGTACAGTTTTACTGGATTATACTGATATAGATTTATTGTATAAAGTTATTGTTAAACAGAATAGAGTTATAGTGAGTGCTTTTGTGTGTGTGTGTGTGTGTGTGTGTGTGTGTGTGTGTGTGTGTGTGTGTGTGAGTGTGTGCGTGTGTGTGTGTGTGTATACATTTGTGTGCCTCTATCTCTTTCTTTTCTTGTTATCTCCCACCTGTCCTCTCTCTCTCTCTCTCTCTCTCTCTCACTCTCTCTCTCTCTCTCTCTCTCTCTCTCTCTCTCTCTGTCTCTCTCTCTGTGATGCTTTTCATGTACAGCTGTTGTTATGGATATGAACAAAACTCTTAATATGTGTCCACGAATGTCAAAAAGCAACAAGGACTGTTGATGATTTAGAGCAGGTGTGTCCAATCTTACCTACAAAGGGCTGGTGTAGCAGCAGGTTTTCAAACAAGCTGAAACATACCTGGTTCTACATGTTTAATCAGTTGGTCCCAGCCTTCAAAGAGCTGATCAGATGTGCTCACGCTTTGTCTGAATAAAAACCTGCAGCCACACCAGCCCTTTGTAGGTAAGATGGAACACCAATGAATTAGAGACACAGAAAAAAAAGAAAGATATATAGAGAGGTAATAGAACAGAAACAGAGAAGGAGAGAGTGTCTTTTGTTATATCACTGACATTTTTATTACATAGCATCGCAAGAAAACTTCAAAAGCAGTATTTTTAATTAATGACATTTTGTATGAACTGGTTCAAATCCGCACCTCTGACTTTTTCAGCTTGTGAAAACAACAGATACAAACATGGCAGAAGTGTAACAGAGAGTTCTTTTCCTCCTGAAAAACAAGACTGTACACACAACAACTTCTCATCAAATCAGATCATGATGAAATATCTCCTCTTCAACTTCCAACACAAATGTGGTCTGAATATGGATGGGATGTGTAGAATCTACATGCTTCACAGGATCTGCCTGCTTGTTTCAATGAGCTATGAATGAGAAATCATTAGTATAAATTACAGAATGCTTTTGTTATCACTGAAAATATCTGTTACTTCCAAGAGTTACTGGAAGTTTTCTGTTGATTTGAATTTGAAATGAATACCACAGGATTTCTTATGACAGTGAATATATATATAGGTGATGCACTAGCAGGAGGGTAGACAGGTAGAGTGATGTTGAGAGATTTGGTCCATCTCTTTCCTCTCCTCTGGTATCTGCACAACCAATCTCATATCTACAGGAAAGAAACAGCATAATATGTTGTCCTCACACTGTGTGGAAGTCCTACTGTGAACTTTTCATTCACTCTCTCACTGATTTTTCTTTATAGAGGTCACTGTGCATGTGTGTTATAGGCTGATCTATAAAGAAGTGTTTTTTAGACCACTGCAGTGAGAGTGTTAGTGGCTCATATCAGGAATTGACTTCATGTACTGTGAAAACTGGAGGAGCTTGAGCATCCTCATAAATTTTATGATTTCTGTACGGTCGTTTATTCCTCATTGTGTTTTTATAGGCTTCTGGATCTAGTTCTCTCTTTCTCATTCTCTTTCTCTCTCTTATTTTGTCCTTTATCTCTTGTCTCTTCCTCCACCCTATTGTTTTGGACTAATTTATACATTCAATATTTTATCTGTATCTTTTGCTGCATTTCACTGGTATTGCATTTCCATACTGTAGTTCCACTCACTATACAGTATTTCCCCAAATGTTGGCTAGACTTGGGTGGCCAATGGATATCGATGAATGTCCAAGTATATTTTATCCCATTTTAAGAATATTCAATCCAACAACAAAATATTTCATATTATAAATAAAGATGATGCATAGTGTCATTGATGCAAAGCAACTCTCTTTCTTGTTGTGGCCATCTACATGGCTTAAACCTTCATTTTAAATGAAGCTTTTGTTTTTCGAATTTGCATTGTTATAATAATGCTAATTTCCACTAGCACCTCTTTGGGGTTTCCCATGTTATCCCATTTCATCCAATACCTTATTGGAATATCAAAACAAGTAAAAACATGCTATGAGTTCCAGTAGTAGCAATGGAATACATGTAACAATGTTACATAAGCAGGATACAAAAAATAGTTACTGTGTTCTGTTACAGTTACACACAAAAAACACTGGTAAAATTACAAGTACTTCATAAAAACAGAATGACCACTAGTAGGATTACCAGGATTACATTATCTTACACCATTTTCTCCTGTGATGATGTTCTTGCTTGAGTTTTTCTCTGAGGTGAATTTGTCTGCTAAATAAAGATTTATTTTTTTTTTGCCAGCAATGTTTTTTAGGTAGTGATTAGAGGTTAAAAACATGACATTAAAGACATTTTAATAAGTCTACTTGCATCACAAATTCAAAACCTATTCATTATGTTTTGTCTATAAATGAAAAATGAAAACTCCTCCATGCAAGAGTTCAATTTCTCTATTTTTGGTTGCTACATTTGATATCAATGAAACTACCTTAAATAACCATCCATCTATCCATCCATCCATCCATCCATCCATCCATCCATCCATCCATCCATCCATCCAGCCATCCATCCATTTTCTAAGATGCCTCTCCGTCAGGGTCACGGGGGGCCTTAAATAACCAATGTTACTAAAATCCAGGTTACACCACACAACTTCTTTACCCTGATTTTAACCCCAATACGCAGTCTGTTGAGCCTGTACTAGTTGGCTCTTGTCTGCAGAAGTAATGTGAAATCCATATGGTCTTTCCAAAGGTAGAAGTTGAACCTTAAATATTACCAGATCATGTTACTTGTTACATTATGTTATGTTATATACAGGAATCCTTTAAATTAGGTTACAAACAACATTTTTAACAGGTGGTCAGTAATCTATACCATACATATGAAAGAAACCCCTCCAAACTTGGATGTCCATATATCTGAATCACCTCCCTCAGCCTCATCAGTGTTGTTTCAGATCTTTAGGAAATACTGTTATATTGTACATTAATAAAGCTGACACGAAAATGTATTATGTAGTTTGAACTTTTTCTAACAAGAATAATTCCACCAAGGAGCTGAGTGTACTAAAGATAGTTTTCAAACTGTGTAGAGTGCGTGCGTGTGTGTCTGTGTGTGTGTGTGTGTTTAGCTTAGCGCTGTTGGTGGTACGTAATTAGCACTCAGAATTGATAGCAGCCTCAAAAGACAAGGCACAGACTGGGAAACACTGCCTGCTGTCTCTCTCTCTCTCTCCCTCTCTCTCTCTCTCTCTCTCTCTCTCGCTGTCTCGTTTACACCCCGCTTTACCAAATCACTGCCGTTTGTTACTGTTAGCATAATTAGCGAGCAGTTATCACCTTGATGTATGCCCACTGTTAGCTTTGTGTTTCATTAAGCGTTCGCAGTGGCGCTAGGTGTTCACCAGGCAGGAAGGCAGTGCTATAACCAGGCCGTTCACCGCAGGCCATAGCACAGCATGCTCACTAATCACACTGTGCTAGCTGCTACGCTAGGCCTAGCACCTCACACCCTGAGCTGATTCCCCCCTCTGTGTTATCTGAGATGCCCACTGTGCTGGCCTGTAGCCAGAAGCTGCCTTCCTCTGCATGTCTTTTCCAACTTAGATGCACATAAATGACATAAAACAAGTTTAAGCTTTTTCCGACATGAAACTGGCCTTTGGTGAAGGAAAGGATGGTTTCAGAGGATTATAGGAACTTTCTAAATGTAACTTTCTGCATCATTTATTATTTATTATAGCATAGACTGAGGTTTGATTCCACACCCAGGCAAGCACATCAAGCTATACAAATGAGTCCTTGGGCAAGACTCATAAGAGCTTTAGTCCTCCAAACAAAGAGCAGGGATTTCCTTGCCCATATTTTACAAATGATGTATAAGTTATATGTAAACTATCTGCAACATTTCTGTTATTTAAAGTGAAAATAATTCAATTTTTATAACTATTTATAAATGCCCATAAGCAATTTTAAAAACTTTACACATGAATTTGAGATATTAACTCCATATCCCACCTCAGTAAACAATCCTATACACTAGAAGAGGGGGTATTACCCCGATAAACACTCACAACACTGTCAGGAAAAAAAAAGTACTGTGTAGGTACATTTTTGTTTGTAATATCATAAAAGTACCTGTGGGCCAACGGTGTACCTAAAAAGTACATATTTGTACCTGTTCCTAACCCAATATTTTAAAGCAGAATGATGCAATACAAAGGGTGGAGAAGGGGTTTGTAGAGTGAATAGAACTTAAAAACATAACTGCAATAGTTTATGGTACAATTATATACCTAACCAGAGGTACTAGATACATAACCTAGAGGGTAGCACCCTAGAGACCGTTTAATACCTTTTTCTGTGAAAGTGTTTAATAGCAGATGTTACTTCAAACAGCCTTAATAAACACTTCTATACACTAGAATAGGAGAAATTTAATAATAAGCAACCTTAATCAATTATTTTATCTATCCTGCCTTGATATCTCCATTTGAGACAGAAGAACAAACCACCATTGCAGGAATGAGATGATCAGTTTCATTAAATTGTAGACAAAGACGAACACGGCAAACAAAACATGATATACATGACGTCATACAAAGACAAAGTGAAACATGAGAGGTGGTTTTACCAATGACAAAAATAGAAACCACCTGGGAAAAGAAGGGTAATAAACAACACACAGGTGAGAACAATAATGATTAAGTGGGGCTATGTGGGAGGAGACAGGAGAGGGACTTCACTTTAGATTAGGGCCTGCAAAAATACCTTAAGCCGTTTCTAAAATACAGTCAAGTAATGGTTTATATGCATCTTACAATGTAACTTGAATATATTAATTATTGATAAATGATTTTAAATACGTTATTAGTTTATGATTAATCAGTTGTGAAGTAACAGTCAATAGATTACTTATCAACTATTGATATGAAGTGTAATCTGTATTATCTATACATATGTAATTTACAGTTACAAACGCACAGATATAATGTCAAAGCTACTGCTTTTGTGCATTCATTCCACCTCAGATTGTTAAACACATGCATGCAATTAACTGCAACATTGCTAATCACTGTCTCAATATAAAAATGATATTGTTAGTCATGACTGTTGCCACTGTTTGGATAAAACTGTCAGATCACCGCCGTCAACAGTGCGTTTGCTAAATAGGCTCGGCTAGAGTGTTTTCACCGAATAGAAAGTGCTTGAACACAAAGAGTTCGTAATTACAACTTTACAAGTGGTAAACAGCACCATCCAATACGCATGTGAAGCCAGCATAAACCACAGCCACCAGCCTGTAATTAATGCAGCCTATTACCTGAGCTGGAGTGCTTGTGTTTATTCGAGGCTCATCTTTATGGACGAAGGCACTAGCTCAGGCAGGTAATCGATAGTGCTCACGGCTCTTCCACTGCCGGAGCCACTCCATCACTATGCTCCCACCCAAGTTCTGCCTGGCCTCGGAGCCCCGAAGATGGCGACAGCAGAGCATAAATCAGTCCGGCTCATAATAAATGCTGGGAGACGGCTGTCAGACGCTAGCGTCAGTCATGCTATGTTCACAAGCCGAAGTTAATTGGCTCTATTTCTCCGCGGCCCTGTGGCTGGGTGAGGAGAATCAAAGGAATGAACATGGCTGATAAGAATTCAAGAGAATTAGAGGAAAGAACATGGATGATAAGTCTTGAAAATCTTGCTGATGGAATTGCAAGGAGGAAGAAGCTTCTGAATGTTTACGTTGTTTAGATAGTTGGCATTTTAATGCAGAGTTTTGATCTTTTAAAGCAAAGGCAAAAAGCAGCTGTGTATGCATTGTTACTTCTCTTTTTTACTGTTGCTGTTGTTACATGTACTTCATCATGTAAAAAACATGTTTTAACAGCAAAAAGCTTGTGGATTTTCATCTTAATGTTTGTGTCACAAACTAGCAAATTAAACATAGAAAACAATCACTGTCAGAATAAAAACTTGTATTTCTACTGTCTTTTTTAAGATTTTGTGTCAAAATTTTATGATGAATTGAGCATGAGAAATGCTCCAAAATGACTTGCAGGAAAAAAAGCTTATTCCATTCACTTCCTTTCAAATTTTGAATTTTTTATCCCTATACTGTAAATTTACCATTTTTGAGATGAGCATTTGTCATGATAGCAACTTTTATTGTTGCTCTGATGAAGCAAATATAAGCATGTCCATAGTGCTACGATCATCTTCTCAATGTGTATGCATGCTCATTCCAAGCGTATTACAATACATCCAACAATAAAGGCAGCATGGAGCTTCTTTTACACAGTGCTAGATAGGTTGATAGAAACATGAGATAGGTTTGGGGCTGGGTTTGTGTTGATGCTTCACATATAACACCAGATTTGAGTCAGGCTTGGGTTTGTGAAAGAAATTCCAGTGTAGCACGGCATGTTCTATCCCAGGCTTATGAAGGAACGCTGATGGCGGGAGAAACGTCTGCAGTAGCCATATTCTCACAACAAATACTAACAGAATCACACCAAACAAAAGATGGCCATGCTTTTCAGCTCTGCGGTCTGCTGCAGCTTGCCCCTCTTCTCCCTCTCTGTTAAACTCTCGACTCATTTTAAAGGCACTGACTCTTCCAGTGCCAGATCAGCTGACTCTCATTAAGGGCAGCGTGACCTTCTGAGCTGAGAGGGTCACCGTCCCTGTGCCCCAGCTTGGCCATCGAGATCAACATGAAGCACAGTCTAGCAACCTCGCTGCAGAAGAGGAGGCAGCACCCAGTAGGTCCACCACTCCCTCATGGTTGTTCCACTTTCTCTGCCAACCTCAGGGGGTTTCGTCCTCACTTGGGGTTTGGGCCCCGCTTTCCTGCTGGCTCTCATGGCATTACACTATGATAAATGGATAAAATTGAAGTCTCTGAAGGTATCACTGATAATAACGTTAAACAGTGTTAACATATCGCCAAGCAGTTAATTGGCTGTGCAGCTGTGGAAATGATGGATAGGCAGTGGACTAAGGTTTGCACCCCCCTCTCACCATCTCTCACTCTTTGTAGAAAAAAATCATTTTGACTTTTTACGTGCTTGCTTTGGGTAGATTCAAGGAATAATTACCAGGCGTCTTGGCAGTAATGACACATCTTGCTCTTTTATCTAATGGTTTTCAGGTAGGTGAAGTTAATTCTGTGAAGTAGGTTAAACCCTTTGCGATCCATCAGCTTTTAGCACCTCCCTCCCTCTCTTCCTGTCCTCTGATGGACAGAATGATTGTGTGGGATGATGACTGCATGCTAATTCTTTTCCATTAGCTTATCTTTTATTAGCAGAACAAGCACTGGACCAATCAGTGAATAACTCACATTTTGACAAATGCACACTCTGCTTATTCAAGTGGACCACTCATAGCTCTTTAATGCCCAGGCCAAAAATCATCCATTTCTGCATTTAAATCTACTCTTCTCCTTCAATAATGCGATTATTTAATTTGTCACTGGCATTTTGATCAGTACAGAGCATTTTATTTTGTTAGAGTCACAAACTACCATTTAAAGGAAGATGAAAATGAATAAGAATATACTTTTAGGCGGTTTATTATAGATGGTATAATAATAATAATAATAATAATAATAACAACAAAAATGATGTGTTTCCATAGCATTGTGAATGGGTTCAGAAAATTGCACCCCACAATAAAGGCAGCATGGGGCTTGTTTTATATAGTGGTAGAAAACACTGTAGCACACAAAGCTAGGTAACACTTACTGTACTAATTCCAATGTGTTCACACACAGTTGGCTAAAGGTTCAATTCAAGTACTCAGTAACTCCTGGCCATTACCGCTAATTCCACAGCATGCTGTGCTTTCCAATGTCTTCTTCTTTTAAATTTCAGAGAAAATTCTCGACGTAAAAAGTCTGTCTTTAATGAAAACGACTCTGATGAATGTACATATTAAGATTATTATGCATTCCAGACACTTGCATGGGAAGTGTCAGGGCGTCTATAATTGCCAGCTCGTTTACAGATTCCTGATGCAATTTTCCAGTTTGCAGCCTCTCCACAAAGCCTGACGTTTCCCCACCATTAATGCGCTTCATAGCGATGCAGTGTTTATAGCTGCCTTATGCTGCAATGTTGTCACAATTAAAGAAAAACATGCCAAGCAATTAACCAAACAAAAATCAGACAATGAGAAAGGTTTTTTAAAAAATAATTCACTTTGCGTTTTTGTTTAATCTCCAGTAATTATGCTCATGTAGTCGAATCCAGAACTTATTGTACCCTTTGCAAGAACTTTTGATTAAAATATGTGAGTTTTGAAATATTGTGCAAGCCACATAATCAAATTTCATTTATTCATTCTTTTCAAATGCACCACTATTTCTGTGCTGCTGGGTTCGGAGTATTAGCCCAGTTGGAGTAAATGAGATTTGCTTTGCTGCCTTTCTGAAGGCACATTTGCAGACGCAACCAACGTGCCTTTATGGTTTGGTGAATTTCTGACGTCCGAATGCAGCAGCAGAGGTTTATAGAGAATAGTTTTGCTCTCCCTCATGTGTGTGATGACCTGCTCTGTGTTGGGTCACACTGCTGAATAATCTGGGAAGAAACACTCAGCCTCTTGCTGAACTCCCTGGCAATGCATGCATAAAGATCAGAGCCCTCTATTTCACAATACTGCACTCAGAATTCATAAAGAAACGCGCATGGATTATTGAATAGTAGTTATTGAGCAGTAGTTTGCATATCACAGGAAAGGCTTTTTAGGATGTAGCCACACATTCTTACCCTAGTGGAGCCTTTATGCAGTAAACAAACTGTATGTTTTATTAGAAACGCCTTGTAATTCCACTCATTGGTCACTTAATTAGCAACAACAACTCTATAGATGTACAGCTACAGACTGTAGTGCATCTGTTGATTCATCAGCCCCCCTCCACAGTGTTCATCATTAGCCAGTTTCTGACCACCACTGTTGACCAGATATTTGGTTGATGGAAGGTTCTCAGCATAGCAGCAGCTAATGATACATTCAAAAAAGCGCTTAACTCAAAATTTCCCATGGCCAACCAGGAAAATCTAAGAAAAAAAATCTTCTCCTCAACTGAGAATTCCAACTGGGAAAGCCAGAAAGTTCAGCAGATGTTAGTTGGATAAACTGATGCTCACTTTCATTGAGTCATCCATGTTTTTTTTCACTTTGTTGCTCTAACATGTTCCAAACTCTGACTTCCCACTTCTGAACCAAGTCATAAGCAGTATACGTTTCCATAAACCTGCAGGTGATGTTTCCATCAAACTGACTTTTAGCAATAGAACTGCTGACATAATTTCCTGTTAAAAAAAAAAAAAAATCTGTTGATATCTGTTGCATGACTTTTTACTTGTGTACTTTGGCTCCCCAGACTTCCCCATAACCTACTTATCTTTATTATTCTATATTTGCAAGGTCCTCTCCACCATGCTTTTTGTGTAGGGACACTGACATTGCTGGTTGAGGGTGCAGCTCTGTGGTCAGAAACTGATCAATGATTTTAAGCTTGAGCAGTGGTTCCCAAACTTTTGACTGTCCCGTACTCCCCTAGACCCCCCCCACCACTTAAACTCCCTGATTGTACCCATTATGGGAAGTGCAAGAAAGAAATGTTTTGGTAAATGTTTACCTAATAATGAATATACTACATAAATAGATCATTTTAGGGTTGATTCTATATCAAGGAATTACATTATAGATGTAGGTCACTTTGGAGTTCATATGGAGGCAGAGGAGTGAACTTGTTTCTGAATCTTTTGTGATCACAAAGGCAGCAGCACCAGTAATGGTCAGTATTCTTGAACACAAACATCCTGTTTACACCTTTCATTAATATGTGTTTTTTGTCTGGACCATATCTGGATATACTGGATTCCATTTACACTCTTCAACAAAATGATGCCCCTAGTTTGACCAGATGAGATCCAATTTTACTTTTCAGCATAAAGAAGGACATCAACACATATACCGCTTCTATAGCATAGGCTGCAGCTGAGGTAGGGCGGGTACTCAGTAGGACCCTATGAAAAGGACTCTCCTATGAAAAGGCTATGTGGTGATGTCACCAGAAAGGTCCCACTTTTTGCAATTGCAGATTAACAAAGAAAGATTCAAGGACATGAACAATTGCAATTTATAACAAACTTTGCTCTAATGGCTTTGATTTCCATCATTTTTGTGGTGCTGTTCTTTTTCTTTGGTGGGTCACTGAAGGCCTGGAAAGATAAATCAGTTGCATACTCTAAATCACTTAGAATCTAGGCTGCATTTCTAGGCTGTATATGAAAGGTCCTTTACTTGAGAACAGCCTTCTGTGACATAGCAGCTGAGATATGCAGCCTACCTTGGCAGCAGCCTAGACTTTAGAACGCAGTTTATATTACTTTTGTTTACTTTCCTTTCCTTATGATATGAGCTCTTATTGGCTTGTGCTATGAGGGACACATTTTTAATAAAGTTTCCATTAACTGTATGAAGTCATATGCAAACATGTGGGTGCTACTGGTCAAATTATGCATATTTGTTTATTTCCTCAGTGAAAATTAGTTCATACATCCTCTACACTCTCTGAATAAATGTCTGAAACTTTCACCGGGACAGGAACAGTCTTGTTGGGGGTGGGGGGGTGGACATAATTGTAGTCAGGGAACATAATTGTACCATTATTCAGTGACATTGTATTTTCTAAGTTGTACTGATTCCACACAACCCCTCTCATCTCCAGGTTTTTTTTATTTTATTGTTCTGTTTTAAAACTTTAGGTTATCAATATATTTAGATATCAAGTTTCACCTAGGAAACAAAACCTTCCTTAAGGTACACATTTGGATCTAAAAACCACTGTTGTAACTTTGAGGGTACAATTACATTGTTTGTACTTTGGTGAACAAAAAAAGAAGTACCTGCACAAAACCTTTATTTCTAGCAGGGGACAGAGAACGCACTCCACATCTTTTAATACACACTGTTTATTTGCTGAACATATTGGGGGGAAAGTACTGGCAATTTTTTTTATCTCATGCTGCATTTTTTATATGTCAAATGGCAAAAACATAGAAATTGTGTATTGAAATGTACAGATAAATGTCATATTTAAGTTTGTTTCCATAGAGGATGTGTTTTCACTTATTTTCACTTGCAAAATCAATAAAACATAACTGATTGGCAGTATACAATTTTAGGAGAGTTGCTTGTGGCCAGAAAGTTCTAGATTTATTTCTTATTTCCTATTTCTTATTTTAGTTCACCTCCCACTCCCCAAAAAACACAACAAAAAAGAAAAAATTTGAGCTGACTTGCCGTCTATTTGTCATTTCTTTTCATTTGGCGTTCTTTTTTTATTGAACATTGCACAAGTGTGCTGTGCCGGGTGTTTCTCTTTCTGCTGTGAAATTTGTCATGCTTGAAGTTGGACTGTTTGATGTTGGGAGTGTGTCCTGCGTATTCTGTGATGCTACCGTCTGCTCTTTGATAGCACCAGTTCTTCAGGATCTTCCTGCAGGTTGTCGGCGCTGGAGACAGGGCAGGCTTTACTGCACAGGGATAAAGGCAGTTTTGAGTGATGTTACTTCTTTTATATTAAAGGAGACATCAGTTAAATCTGTGGTTATCCTTGCCAGCATGTCGCTAACTCCTGGACGTCCTGCTCCCTGCCTGCTGGCTTCATTTCGCAAGAAGAACAAGGGTAAAACTGACTAAAAAGGAAAAAAAAAGCCCTCTTTTATCATCTAATATCTGTTTATATCTCATGTTTCTGTACATCTGTTATGACTAAGAACATTCATGCTGTTAAAAATTGTTATTATAACATTTACAATGTTTATGACACAGAATGTTTCTGTTACATGAACTGAGCATGTTGTTGCACTGCAATTAGACCTGTTTCACTTTCAGTTAGCCTACAAATATAGAAAAATGGGGGAAAGTTGGGAAATCAGTATTTATTTAGCTTCATAACTGGCAGAACATTTTTCGTGATTTGAATGAGATGAAATGTGTAATCTGATCTCATTACCCCGATGCACCTGACCTCATTATCAGAAGTTTAACTCCCTCAAGGGTTTCACAAGTGAGAGTTTATATCTTTCTCATGGCACTCCACATCGAAAGAGAACAGCACAGGGGAATTTGAGCAGATGTAGGCTTGGCGAGGCCTTGAATCTATTGAGAAAATGCAAGAAAACGGATTACATTGTTTTATCCCTGGAATATATGACAATATATTACATAGCTCTTACCAGAAACAATTATATCCTTATACAGCAAAACCTGCCATGATAGTGGAATACTGTCAAAAATGTTAGATATGTAATCTATTTGTTAGATTTTCATTTTCCTCCTCAATTGTAGTACTGGGGAAAAGCAATTTCAGAAATTAGTATGTAAAGATATTTATGGCCAGTAGGCATTTATTTGCTGGAAAATACACTAGCATTAAATTGAAACAAACAAACTAATAAATAAATAAATAAATAATTGTCATTTGATGTCTGTTTTTAGCTTAGTCATTCCAAAATCTCTCCTCAAGGATGCCCAGTATTTACTGTTACCTTCCAATACTTCTGCTAATTTGTCTGTCACTGAATTAAATCAGGTGTGCTGATGCACTCTTAGTAAAAAAGGTCCTATACTGTCACTGGGGTGGTACCTTCAAGGGTACATCTTCAATACCTTTAGGTAGGGGACATAATCGTACCATATTCCATTGCAATTCTTTCTTTTTGTACACTGTTTCACTATTATTAATATAGTATAATCAATTATTGTGTAAGTAATACATCTAGCAACCAGGAATGTGTAGGAATTTTGTAGTGATTTTGTATCAGTTTGGAAAACACGAAATTCTAGTTCATTTATTCTGTACTTATGTTTGTAAAGTTATGCATTGTTCTTAACATTTTTATTGGCTGCCTATGACTTTTGCAGAGTACTTTACCTGAAAATAAAATGGATGAAGTAGAGGAATGAAATGAGGTCACAGAGCCCAAGACACAAAAAGATATGCAATTATAGGTTAATGCAGACTCTGGCAATGCTGGACATTGTGTTCTGTCCACTGCAGTGTGTTATGCTATATGAATTGCATAGATATGCGTATAGTCCATGGCATAGCTGTTCAACAGAAAACAAACACCCTGTACACAGATTTGTCATACAATAGCCTCGAGTCAGTTCAGGCAAATCACTTTAACTATAAGTAAATAAATAACAACCAATGACCCAGGGTACAGTACTGTCCAAATCTCAGAGACCCTTAATTTATTAAATTTCCAGTCAACATGGCCAGTACAAGTACAAGCTTTTCATTGTAAAAACATGTACTTAACAGAAAATTATTAAAACATCTCAACAATTTAATATTTTATCACATATTACAGTAATTAGTTTATCCATCTTTTATCACAGCTTCCATTCTTGCTTTCAGATTTCCAAAAATCCTGAACAGACATTTTCCCACATACTTTCCACAAGTAACCCCAAATATATATATATATATATATATATATATATATATATATATATATATGACAATGTTGAGGTCTGGACTCTGGGATGGCAAGTATATTCTAAAAACACCAGAAGCTTCACTGATTGATTTGCCAGTTATCTTATATCTAATCTCCTCCAAAACATCTCCTGACAAATTAGTAACTTGTACTTATTGGCCATTTGACTGACAACCATTAAAACTAAGGAAGGGTGGTTTCTGTATTTGAATACTGTACATTTTAACGGGTCTGGTTAAGTATAAGAAAGTATTTATTGTTGCAGTCAGAGTAGAGCTGTAAGTCTGGTCATAAATGAACATTATCAGTGTTCATGTTGACAGTTACTGTATATACAGGACATTGATACATTGACAAATCATTTGCTCTGCAACTAAAACAACACTTCATACAGATTTGGTATGCTTTACCCTCCGGTGAATTCTGTCAGATCATTTCAACCACATGAGTGAACTCAACAAATAGTAGCTAAAGCCCCAGTGTATGTGTGTATGGTGTGATTTGGTGGGTGTGTAATAACTTTTTGAAAGTCATTACTGAACAGATCTGCTGTGATTCCTGATTGGGATGCTGTTCAGTAATGCAATCTCTTTCACTGTGTAGGATGGAGGAGGGTGGAGAATGACAGAGATCATGTTTCCTCAGATGGATTATTTGCCCTAAATATGAACTTCTATTGGGCTGGTGTTGTTTCACACTGATTTCCTGTAAGACACTGAAGTGGTATCTGTATTGCTGGATGCCTTACTGAGTATTAATTTCTTAAACTCCAGGCATATTTTATAGTTATTGCTTTCAATTGTTCAGTAACTAAAATGAAGCTAACATGAAAGGTAGTGAGGAGCTCAAGTGTAGGTGCTAATTACATTAGGGTTCAAGGTAGGGGTGTGTGTTTACATGGTAAACAAGTAAATGTTCAATACTTTCTAGAAAAAAAAAACAGCTGGGATGTTATCATTGTGCAATCATACAAATGTCTATGTTAGCTACCAGGCCTATCAGAATTGCTCAGTTAAACTAAAAACACAAGTTCATTGATGAAAAAATGTCTAAAAATTTAGGCTGATTATTCAACATAGATATTCTACGTAGAGATATTTGCTATAAATACTCATTTTTGCTTGCATCATTGAAAGAGAGGAAACCTACATCCATCACAAATGGCATATACAATACTACAAAAATTTAAAAAACACCATTTCACGTAGTTCCTTTCCAGTCAAAACAGATATTATGTAAAAGTTGTTCACTTTTCAACATCAGGAAAAATTAGTGAACAAACACTTGACAAAAAATTACCTTGAAACCTCCATATCAAATCTCTCTGCACTCAGTTTGACCTTTACCTTTATTACAACTCCCATTCTTTTGGACACTTGCTTTCAGTTTTTTAAAGGAATCTGCAGAGAGACACTTTCCACATCTCCAAAGTTCAGTTTTAGAAGTTGGTTGAATGTTCTGCTTCTCACAATGCAAGTATTCCCACTTGCAAATCCTTACTGAACTTACTCAGGTGGCCAGTTTTGGTTTTCTGGAGCCAGTTTCCTTTGTTTTTTCGCCTATTTTCTTTTTCAGTGAGGCTTCTTGGCAGCTACACATCCTTACAGATTCATAGCATTGGGTTGTCTTCTCACAGTGGAAGGCTGGACAGAAACATGTGGATCTGAGCTTGAATTTCTCCTATCTCTCAAAGATGAGAGCTTTACGTACTGTTTATCTGATGGTGACAGTTTTGAGGGTCCACCGGGTCTTGCAAAGTTGTTAAGGGTTAGGTTCTCCTGTTATTTCAGTTATTTTCCTTCAACCTTCCTTTTTCTTGTGCATATATATATATATATATATATATATATATATTTCCGTATAAGATTCAGTATCTATGGGATTTGCATTGTGATGTTAGCACAGAGCTGGTGTTCATTCACTTTCCCATACATGTTTTCATTTATCTATTTGTTAGGATTTTTGCCTCTTTAAAATGTTTTTAAAATGAAATTCATTGGCAAATTCAAAAATGCTATTTAATATGTATATATAATCAAGAAAATAAATTATGATTTATTTAAAGATCTAGTATAATCTTGTAGTATGAATCTGAATGACAGTTACTATCTTAATAACTGCTGATTGGGTGAATTAATCATAGGCAATACTTCAGACAAGACTTCTGCTAGCACTGAATGAGTGTCTGAAGTAGAGTGTGTTACTCTGGCAGTGGACTGGCTGAGGAATGCCACATTCCCCGGCTGATTTTTCAATGTAGGGCAATTACTTTTATAGACGGCTCAGAAGCGGCCGTCACGTTTAGAGCCTGCTCTCTCTTAAAATGACAGTGGCTAATTTTCCACAAAGGTCTCCAACATTTGGACAAGTGGCAAGTCATCAGGGTCTGTCAGAAATACTCTGCTATGTGATCCATGGAGAGAGAGAGAGAGAGAGAGAGAGAGAGAGAGAGAGAGAGAGAAACAGAAGAGAGAGAGAAACAGAAGAGAGAGAATTGGAGAGATGTAGGAAAAAGTGTGATAGAGGGTAGAGAGAGGGGGATCAAGAGAGAAATATAGACAGACAGACAGAGAAAAGACTGAGAGGAGAAGGGAAAAAAGAAAAAGGGAGGCGACAATGTGAGAGAGCTAGAGAGAAAGAGCGATAGACACACACAGAAAGAAGAGAGAATGACACAAAGCTAGAGAAAGCCAGAGAGAGACAGAGCGAGAGAGAGGGAGTATCAAATGGGAGGGAGAGAAAGGGAGAGGAGAGAGATGAAGAGTTAGGCAAATAATAAGGAAGAGACAACCAGAGAGATAGAGAAGTAGGAAAAAAGAGAAAGTGAGAGAAGAGAGTTAGATGAAAAGAAAGGAAGAGAGAGAAGCAAACAGAGATAAAGAGAGACGAGAATAAGAGTAAGAGATACATAAAGTGAAAGGGAGAGGAGAGAGAGTAAGGGATAGAGAAAATGAGAAGAGAGAGAGAAAGTGATAGGCAAAGAGCAAAGGAGAGAGAGAAACAGAGAGAATAAAGAATAAGGGAGAGGAGAGAGAGAGAGTAAGAGATTGATAAAGAGCAAAGGAGAGAGTAAGAGATAAGTCAAGAGTAAATGGGAGATAAACAGAGAGAGATAGAGAAAGGGAGAGAGAGAGAGTAAGGGATAGATAGAGAGTAAAGCAGAGAAACGGAGAAGAGAGAGAAAAAGTAAGATATAAGTAAAGAGTAAATGGGAGAGAAACAGAGAAAGAGAAAAAGGAGAGAGAGAAAGAGAGAGTAAGGGATAGGTAAAAAAGGAGCGAAAGATAGAAAGAAGGAAGTGGTGGTGAAAAAGAAGTGAAAAGGAGACAAAAAAGAGGGAAAGAGGAAGATGAACTGGGAAGCAGAAAAAGGAAGAGAGAGATTTGGTTGTTTGTAAATGCTCTGGCTAAATATTTAATGGTCTGTTTTTCTGATTTTCTCTCTAAAACTTCAAAGATGTCACGGTTGGCCCCTCCCAGTCCTGTCCATGTGTTCGGTTTTGTAACTCCGCCCCTGATTGTTTTCACCTGTCCCTCATTGTTCCGTGTATTTAAGCCCTGTGTTTGCCCCTTGTGTTTGCCAGTCTTTGTATCTTTGTATCTGGTCTTTGTTTGATTGTATTGGTTTTTGTTTAATGTGTGGATTCTGGTTTTTGTCATGTTTGTTCCTCGATCTGTCCACATCGGCTATATGAACCTGGACTGCTTTGACCACGACCCTGGATTTGCACTTAATAAATCTCGCTTATCTCAGCGTATCCGTCTGCCTCCTCGCTCCCCCTTACAAAAGAATGCATTTAATGACCAGCACTGCAAAGTAATCACACTGTAATGGCTCGGTTATACCCAGAGAGAGGCAGTTTAGAGGTGATGTTCTTTAACCTTAAAATGTTGAGTGTTATTATTGCTCTTTTGCTCTATTACTTAAACTACGTGATTAATTACTCAGTTAGTCGAAAAAGATTATGCCAAGATTATGCTCTTAAAATGCCAAAACCATAGCAAAAATGTAAAAGATGGATTTCTTTCTACAAAAAAGACTGTACACAACAACTTTCCATCAACTTCAAATCAGAATAAAATATCTCTTCTTTTACTCACCAACACAAATGGATCAAAAGTTTGGAAACTTCCCTTTCGTGCTAAATTACCGTTTCTCCTTTAGAGCTACAAGTGAGAAATGATTCAAATAAAATTGCGCTACACTTTTGTTGAACTCAAGTATAATAACTGTGACTAAAGATGAAGAGAAAGTTCATCCCCAGCCGCTCCAGTATTGAGAGACACTCCGGGTTAATAAGAGCGACAGAAGCTAAGCATGCTACTCAGTCATAGCTCAGGCCAGGACAGCGTAGAAAGCTCTAACCGCTCCTTTAACATGACGAGTGCTCTATTTAGGTCAAACTGAGTGTGTTTCTAAAATGGCTGCAGGGCCCTGATGCCTGTGAACTTGAGTCATTTTCCAAAATGGTGGCGAAGTGAGAGCGCATGCTAATGCTATAGACACAACGGCTTCTTTTCCAGTTTGTTGCAATGTAAAAAAGAGTTGAACCTAAAAAAAACTTCATATGGTAACAAGCAGTTTAACCGTTACTGTCCAACTCAAATAAATCATTTGAACTAAAGCAATTTTAGCTTATATAAAAAAAGCAACATTTTATGTCCGTTCAAACTTCAAAAAACACTTCAAATCAACTTCTGCTCTGTTCTACATTTTGCAGTGTAGGTAGGTTGAGTCTAACTGCAGAATCTAGTACAGGTTATAGAATCATTCTGATTACAGGCACAGCAAAAACTCCATAGTTAAATTAGCACCTGCAGTGTAGATTTGGAACAACACTCAAAGAACTTTTGAACATGTCGGTAAAGGCTGTGTCAAAGCAATAACACTTCTGCTGAAATGTCCTGGCTGTACAGAGAAGAGTCAAACATAATGACCACTCAGATAAAGTGAATAATGTTGATTACCTCTTGATAATCGTCCATGTCAAGGTCTGGGACATATTGGAAGGTAATTGTACATTTGGTTCTCCTAGTTGATGTGTTGGATGTGGGAGAAATGGCAGGTGTTATTACCTGAGCAACTTTGAAAAGGGCCAAATCCTTATGGCCGTATGACTCAGTCCGTTCAACTCCGAAATGGCAAGGCTTGAAGCAATGGAAGAAGGAGGCTTGGTCAAATGAGTCCTGATTTCTTTTAAATCATATGGATGGCTGGGTATGTGTTTCCTTGGGAAGTGATGGCTCCTGGATGCACTGTGGGAATATGTCAAGCTGCCGAGGGACAGTGATGCTCTGGGCAGTGTTCTGCCAGAGAAACTCTGGGTCTGCGCATTCATGTGGACGTCAGATTGACACATCCACCTAAATGTCTTTGTAGACCAGGTACACTCCTTAATGACAGTAGTATTCCCTGACAGCATGGCTTCTTTCAGCAGGATAATGCACTCTGACGCTCTACACACAGTCTTCAGCAATGGTTTGAGGGACAAGATGAAGAGTTCAAGGTGTTGCCCTGGCCATGGTGCTAGAGGTGGTGGCTCCACCTTATGACTTACAGGACTTAAAGGGTCTGAGAAAATTACATAATTAGTCCTCTTATCAATGCTTAGCAACTTTTTTTTAACCATCCAACGTTTTTTTCCACCACTGGCCCAATAAAGTCTTCAGTTGAGTCAGCGCACAAGATTTGAATGTAAAACTCTAGATATTGTGATGAAATTTGCCTGTACCAGATAGTCTGATGGGCTAGATGTTGTTTTCTACCCATTCCTAAAGATAAAATAGAAAAAAAAAAATCTTTGCATTAATCTGTGTGGGTGACATCACCATCAGCTGAACTTATTAATGACAGGGCTCAGTATAATTCAGTGAGTTAGTGAACTGCTACTTCCAGGCATTGAAATGAAAAGGCAAATAGGATGTCTGTTCACACTGATGAATGATGTAACTTTATCTGGGATATTCTGTGCACTTTTCTCTGAAAAGTAAGAATTAACGTTTAGAGGCAAGAGGCGGTTATTTCTGTCTTTAAATCCATTTCTCTTTTTGTAAGGTGATTCCTCAATGCTGCTGTTGCATCTGCTTTGATATATGTAAAGAACATTGCCAAACATTTGCAGATTTTTGTTGTTTGAATTTCAAATGACATATTTAAACAAGTAATTACTTGAATAGGTTTTTACTTCACACTTGAAACAAGTTAATAACAGTCATTTCCATTGTGATATTGAATTGCATGCTGAATGTATGCAGACATTCATAGTCACAGTGCTTCTTTTATACCCTGCGTTATGACTCGACAGGGGATAATGGGGTCAGCAACATATGGTTTAAATGTGATGTTTGCAGCACAAACCAGGAAGGAACAACACACGACTCGGATTCTGCTTTTCTTTCCATTTATTGTACGCTAGGGGTAAAGTACACTCATGCTAGAACCATAGTGAGTCCTCCAAAACATGACTATTTACAATATTCACAATATAGCAAATATGCTGTTAAAGAGAATGAGATTCTGGACCTGGACGGTGCTAAAGGGAAGCAATAATCAAAACAAACAGAAAGAATGAAAAAAAATGAATGAAAGAATGAAAACACTACCCTAGATCTACAAAATAGCTATGTAAACTGGTCTTTCCTATTCCCTTTGCCTAAGGTGTCTATACATTGGGATGTTATGTGGTGTAAAAATGTATGAGCGTGCCCATACAACCTGTCCGGAACCCCAAGAAAGCAGAGCAGTGTGGGAGAGAGAGAGAGAGAGAGAGAGAGAGAGAGAGAGAGAGAGAGAATAAGCAGCCATAAAACAGCAAGACAATTAAGCTAGCTAAAAATTTGAGGCACAAAAACACAAGCAGACATGGACTGGACAAAACTATATGGGAAGACAAAGCCAGCGCAGACACACACAAAACTGTATGAGCAAATAGAATAGAAAGCTTATGTGTCTGCATCAGTAATTACGACCAGGAGCACACAAAACAGCTTGGAGCACAGGGAGAATGCAGGCCTCTCAACAAACTTCTAACAAACTTTTTTTCAACAAACTTTTACCAGGCTGCTTTTAAAGTTCAGGTCCCTTCTTCAGGACAGGAACTCTGTACGATGTTTGGCCGTCAAATGGTATGCATCAAGTCTCTGTTGAAGAACAACACTGCAACCAAACTACAGCAGAGACAGGGATCAAATGAGGGAGGAGACAGAGAGAGAGAGAGAGAGAGAGAGAGAGAGGCACTGGCCAGATACCCCTTATCCAGGCCAGACATGTAACAGCTGATAGAAAGCACTGTAGCACGCAATAGACATCGACTATCCAACCGAGCCTGAAAGTGGTTAACAGTGGTCCTGTGTCCATTATGTATGCACAGGATGCACTCCAGCCTCCCCTTCTATCTCTCAGTGTGAGTGAAGTATCTGTTCTGCATCAGTCAAAAACAGTTCATCATAGAGTTTTGCTTCAACAGACAAGATGCAATACTTTTGAGAAGCAAATAAGCAGTATTAAATATCTATGACAGAGGTCTCCAATCTAATCTGCTAAGGGCCGATGTGGCTGCAAGCTTCTCAGATGGCTCACTGTTCCTTATATAGTGCATTATGTAAGTTATGAAATTTTGGATTTTACAGCCAAATATTGCAGTCTATGTCTAGTATTCAGTGTGAACACATGGCTGAATCTAAAGTGGCTCAGTTTTGGACAGACTGTGCATTGTTTAGATGCAGTAGACATTATTATAAGATCTATTTACTGCACTTTGTAAGGAGAAGGGAGCCATTTGAGATTCTGCCTATAAAAGTTCACAGATGTCTTACACCACCTGACCCAAATACTGCAGGCAGATTCACTGAACAGATTTATACGTTGTATGCTTCTCTGTGTTGTAAGAACGACTCACAACAGTCAACTCGTTTTTTCAAAGGATGGCATTTATCGTTTTTTGCTTATGAACTCTTCAATTCCTGTTAATGTATTGGTGCAGATGTGTGTTGGTTGCATACAGTGATGGAAAACAAGCATTATATTTGTTGTTTAATATATTTCCAGTGCATATTTCCACTTCATTCCTCTTGGCAACTTATCTTCAATTCCCCAAAACTATGAGAGACTCGTCTGATGGACTTTTCTATGGCATTCAAGTCATGAGATTGGCTAGGCTGTAAGTTTGTTGCCCCTCTTCTCAGATTCAGTTATTTGGCCAGTGAGATAGAAATTTCCTCTACTATGTCTGGTTACAATGCTTTATTCATGTATGCTTCGAGCCATGTAATGCGCCAGTGCTCTGTCCAGAGAAGCAGCCCTAGAACAAGATGCTCCCACCTTCATGCTTCGCTGTTGTGTGTGAACTGTAGTGGTTTTCTTGGGATCATTCACACAGTTCTTCTTTCTCCAAACTTGACAAGCTGAATTATTGCTAAGGAGTTTTGCTTCTGTTTCGTCAGATCAGAGTCTATCAACAGTTCTGATTTGTTTAAATGCTCATGTGCAAATTTTAGGCATCTCTGACATCTCCTATAACAAAGGTGTGCAGTTCATTACTTAATGTTTTCTGTGTAACTGTAAGTCCTGCTGCTTTCAAGTTGTCCTGCAACTTTATCTAATGACTGCTGGCTTCTCAGTTTCTTTCCTTATCATTAGTCTAAGTGTATGTTGCGAAATCTTGCATGATGCACCTCCCTGGGGACAATTAGTTGTGGTTCCATTAAGCTTTGTCAAATTACTGGAAAGGAGTGTTTACGGTCTTTGCAACACCCAAGGGCTCTTTTACTGATGAAAATGGTTCTATATAGAACCATGAACACTCAAAGAAACCTTTGCAGGATCAAAGGGTTCTTTACATCATGAAAGTGTTCTTCAGATTAATGGAGAATGTACTGTAAATAGTTCTTTATAGAAGCCAAAAAGGGTTCTATTGTGATGATGTTAACCTTTTCAAAAAGGTTCTACATTGAACCATCTACAGCACATTCTCTGTCAATCTGAAGAACCATTTTATGATACAAAAACTCTTTAATCATGCTTACTCATGCTTTTAGTGTTCATGGTTCTATATAGAACCATTTTCTTTACTTAAGAACCCTGACAAACCATCATTTATAAGTGTGCAGGGTACTGTAGCTTTTTTATTTAAATGTTGTTTAATAATGTTATCCCTGAGAACTTTAAAAAGGTCCTTCACCTTTGCCATGGTTGCTTATTGTTGCATGAAATCTCCTGAACAAATGGCTTTTATAATGACATCAGAAAACCCTGTATCTCCATATTGTCACTTTTTCACGTAACATCATGATGAATTGAGAAATAAAAAATTGTTCAAAACTACTAGAAAAGATCCCTTCACATTAACTTTTATTAGAAGTCAAGAATATTTTTTCTTTTTCTACATTTTTCATTTGGAGATACAAGGTTTTGTTTTAGCAGTTATGATACATTTTTTAACATAACATCTGAATACTTTTTTACCTTTGCTTATGCTAATGAATACATATTTTTTTTATTTATAGTCCAAAGACAAAAACCTTTGTAAACGTGAAGTGGATAAATGCACTGGAACTACATCAAATGACAGAAAAAAAGTGTCTGAAAAACTTATTTCCCCTCACTGTATTTGTGTGTTCATATGTCTGTGCGAGTGTGACTGAAGGGAATAAAGGCTGTTTCTGATCAAAGTTAAGCACTCTGTTTTAGAGAGGGTATGTGTGTGAGTGTATAATTGGTCCCCTGATCAAATCTGGATGATGGATCCTGTGCAGCAGAAGCAGTGAGTCTCCGACCCTGCTGGTGTTTTCAGTGTGTTAGCATGCAGCAGCAGGGTGGGTGTAATTGGGCTGTGTTTGCCGTTGTCTCTAGACTAATCAGCTGTGTTTGTTTGTTCCGTTTTTCCTCTCTGATATGGGGAAAAGCTTTAACAAGCCTCTCTACCAACCCCAAACTCTTCACTTCAAACTGACCCCCCACTCTGACACATATCAGAAGAAAACTAAACTTCTGTTTTTCTCACAGAGCTTTCACTGCGGTATGTCTCAGTAAGTTGCTCTCTCTCTATCTATCTATCTCTCTCTTTCTCTCTCAGAACTGCTTTAATAGGGGTGTAAACCTCAGGCTTTACCTGATTCAGTTACGAGTTTCAGTACTTGGTGATAGTTCTGTGTTACTACAACACAATACTGCATACAATTTCAATACTTGTACTGCCAAAAGGTGCATTCTGATTTTAATATCTGGTGTTATTTCAGTATTACTGCGATATGGCATGAATCAATACTAATATTTGGTTACAATATTATGTGATTCAATTCTATTCCTTGATACAAATTCAACATTATGGCAAAACTTCATTACTTTCCAAAATTTCAATGTTACAACAGTAGTGTGATAAATCTTCAACTGACTGATATATTCAACTAGCTGGTATTTCAACATTACTACAGTATGAAATGAATTGAATTTGACGCTTGTCAATCAAGCCGTTAACACATTGGGCATGATTTATTCAGACAAAAGTAAATTCATTTGAGCACATGTACAGTACTGTGCAAAAGTTTTAGACATCTAAGCAAAATTTTAAACAGTTTACCTCAGCAGTGAGCTTATCACAATATACATTAGAATAAAGTCATATTCATAATTCAAATAAACATAAAAACAATAATAATTAACAAAAATTTCTTGGGTCCATATTTTTCCTTGACACCTTCACAACCACCATAGAGACTTGTTAATATCATTAATTACATCATGAGCACAATTTAATGAAGCACTGATTGATCAAACCAGGAGTTGCTTTTTAACTACATATAATAATACTGGGCTTCCTCAAGGAGAGATTTGAAAATGGTTAAACAGACAAATGAACATTAATAAAATCACTATATATATATATATATATATATATATATATATATATATATATATATTTTGTTTATTCAAATATGAACACTTTCCTCAGCAAATAAACATATTACACAAAAAAGCTATTCTGAAAATGTGTCTTGGGTGCCCACGACTTTTGCACAGTACTGTATAACTGACATAACTTACACATCAAACATGCCTTTTCCACACAGTTCGATGTTTGAGATGTAAACAATGTTATTTAGAGTGGATTAATGTGAAATAGATGATTTTGGAGGAACTTATTCACTGTTTTACTCACAGACATGGTGACAGGAACCAGGGGATGCCATGTCTACAATACAGTATTGTACAATACAAATATTTTTGCGAACTTTGGCGGTGACATGAACTCATTGACCCTTAATGGATGTCTCTGCTGTTGCCATGGCAATAACCAAGCTGAGAGAGCAGCTAGATTAGAGCAAACAGAACTTTTCCACAAATGTTAGAAATATTAGGATCTCCTAAAGCAGCTCAAACTGAGCTATAAACACCAAGTTAAATGTGGAACTCAATTCTGAATAAAGTGATGACGCTCCTGAAGCTACTTACATGCTACCCAGAGGCTTTTCCTGTTCTGCTGGCAAAGAATGGCAAAGAATTGGATCTAATTTGCACTTAAAAACATTCAGCCTGTTTGTTTTGTGCTTCATTTAGTGTCAAGCTGCATCTCCAAAATCAGCTCAGACTGAGATCCCAACTGTGAGCGAAAATACTCACAAAGTTTAGCTGAATGAGGTGGAAAAACCTCTCATTCACCTCTCGTTTTCCCACAGTGGAAGGCATCTGCAATGCTTTGCTGTTTTTAGAGGAACTAAGGACCTTTATATATATATATATATAAAATGACAGAGCGGGGTCAGCGGATGCTGAGGGGCATAGTGCACAGAGGTCACCAACTTTCTGCACAGTCAATCACTACAGACCTCCAAACTTCATGTGGCCATCAGATTAGCTCAAGAACAGTGTGTAGAGTGCTTCACGGAACAGGTTTCCATGGCCAAGCAGCTGCATCCAAGCCTTACATCACCAAGTGCAATGCAAAGCATCGAATACAGTGGTGTAAAGCACCGCCACTGGACTCTAGAGCATTGGAGACGTGTTCTCTGGAGTGACGAATCATGCTTCTCTGTCTGGCAATCCAATGAATGAATGGATAGGTTTGGTGGTTGCCAGGAGAATGGTAATTGTCTGACTGCATTGTGCCAAGTGTAAAGTTTGGTGGAGGGGGGATTATGGTGTGGGGTTGTTTTTCAGGAGTTAGGCTCAGCCCCTTCGTTCCATTGAAAGGAACTCTTAATGCTTCAGCAGACCAGGAGATTTTGGACAATTTCATGCTCGCAACTTTGTGGGAACAGTTTGGGGACAGCTCCTTTCTGTTCCAACGTGACTGCGTATCATGACTGTGCACAAAGCAAGGTCCATAAAGACATGGATAAGCGAGTTTGGTGTGGAAGAACTTGACTGAGCTGCACAGCTGAGTCCTGACCTCAACCCGATAGAACACCTTTGGGGTGAATTAGAGCAGAGACTGCGAGCCAAGCCTTCTCGTCCAACATCAGTGTCTGACCTTGTGGAAAGCCTTCTTCTGTTATAGCTGCAAAGTGTGGGCCAACATCATATAGGTCTCAAGCCTGGAGGAGAAAGGAACAGGGTTGGGTTTTGGCTTAGCAACATGTCCCTCTAAAACCCATAACTGCTACAGAAACAGCAAGAATTTCAAATATTTCTGGGCTATATCAACATTACTACAATATGATGTGATTCACTTTTCATCATTTGCTGATATTGCCATGTTACATACAACATGATGTGATTTTATTTCAATACTTTGCAAAATTTCAGTCACTACAAGATGAAAAATTATGTGATACATTTTTGAGACGACATTATCTCAATGTTACTGCAATAGAATGCAATACTATTTCAAAAACATTACAGTGTTACAGTGAATTACAGTGTTAATATGAAGTGATTCGCTTTTGATATTTGGTGATATTTCAATGTTGCACTGTTGACTCACAGCAAGAAGGGCCTGGGTTTGATTCCCTGGTCAGAGTCCTTTCTGTGTAGAGTTTGCATGTTTTCCTTGTGTCTGGGTGGGTTTCCTCCCATAGTGAGGCAAATTGAAGATTCTTTCCATTTGAAAATTGCCCCTAGATGTTAATGTATAGGTCTGTGTGCCTGCTCTGTGATAGACTGACAGCTTGTCTAGGGTGTTTCCTGCCTTCTGCTGACTGAGTGCTGGAATAGGCTCCAGAACCCCCATGACCCAGGAGGATAAGCATCTTAGATAATATGCATAAAAATCTACATCTGCACTTTTCACTGAATTTTTCTCTTTGTTCCAGCGAGTTAAGAAATAATATCAAACTTCTCTAATCTCTATTTATATACACTATTTTTAAGGGTTACATTCAAGGTGTTGCTCAGAAGCAATGTATGGTTTCATTCCTTGTTTTCAGCCAGTGTTTCTAGATTACTCTTTAAGAAAATGGAAGGGATGATATTTCTACTACACTTTGTCCTCAAAAGCCTTGTAAATTATGGTGAAGCAGTAATAAATTCTATATGCCCCTCAAGGAGCTCTCCCCCCCTCGACGTCCCCCTCCCGCTTCACCCGAAATTAAGTTCTGAAGTGTTTAGAGGCCAACCAGATTGCATCATTTATTTTGTCAGTGTGTTTAGCGCTTTTATGAGACACTAAATTAGCTTATTAGCATGCAAATCAGAGATGGGTTATCAAATATTCATACAGTGCATCCTCAGAGTTTGAGTGCATCGTTGCATAAGGACACCTTAGGGTCAAAGAAGTAAATTCAGGCCGATCAGGGTGAGCTGACAGAGCAAAATCTGAGATCAACCAAAGAGCTTCCAGTAACTGCACTGTTCTCATCAAAGTGAATCATAGTCCACTATTACATGACCATTTTCCAACATCTTATTATCACTTAGAATGAAACAGGATTTTTGGTACTGCACCTTTTAGACTGCTACATGTAAATAATCTTTGTTCTGACTGGCTTTATATCTCAGCGACTTAATTATTCACAATTTTTCAAAAATCTCTGGATTCCCCATTAACCAACTACTGCACATATTATGAGAGCAATAAAAAAATTTAATTAACTTTTCTTGCATAAATAGTCCAGTTTGAACCCCAGTTATTAAATTGTTATTATTATTATTAATAATAATAATAATAATGTATGTAGGGGTCTTTTGGAGTATGTTGACTTGAGGCCTGAAGTGGTGAAACCTGGCTTGTGACTGGCTAAATCCATTCCATTAAATCCATTCACACAGTCTTGCTAAACGTTCATCAGTCAACTTCATACATTTACGTTAATTGTTCACTGTGTATCAGTGATCATTAATAAAACAATGTGTGATTAAGTTAGCCTGTCAGTGTATAAAGTCAGATTCTGGTCATTTGGCTGCTGACCACTGAAGGAAACTGCTGTCTGCTGCTTTCGCCCGCAAACCAATAAAGATGAGCCAAATGAACCTTGTCCCCTTAAAAACACAAAGTGCGCTAAGTGGAAGAAGTTCATAAAGAAAGAGAAGAAAGGGAAGAGATATGTGGAGGAGCAGGTTAGGAATCCAGTAGAGAGGCAGATCAATTCTAAGCAGGAGGAGAAGATGTTGAAGGAGGAGGTGAGAGTGAAGGAGGTGGAGGTAGAAGAGGAGCGCAGTAGGATGGAGAAACAGGCAATGGAAGTGGAGATTGAGGAAGTGAGGGCGGAGCTGGAGGAGGAGATGGAGGATCAACTCAGAGATGAGGAAATGGAAGAGAAAGCAGAGACGATGGAGGAGGATAGAGTAGTAATGGAGGCCAAACAGAGGGAAAGCCTCTCTGCAGGAGTGTGAAGTGGAGGTGAACATGCCAGCAGATCCTCTAAGTACCACCAGAAAACATGAAGAAAGGATCAGGTATAATTAAGAATCAGTATTGGATACAGTTTTAACCTCAAACATCTTCCAAGGTGTTCCAGACAGAGAAGAATCCTATGAAGATGCTGTGACTTTATTCTTTGCTTTTACTGTTTACTTCTGATTTATGCTTTCTATGTTTAACAATAAACTTTCAGCGATTCAAAAAAACACTTTGGTTTGATTTTGATGTCTTTTCATGGAAGTTTATTCAACAGAACTGTTCTGCCACTGATTTGAATGAGAAGATGTATGTGTTACAGTAATATTGTAAACAGTAGTGCTTCACTTTAGCTTTTAGCATTTAGCTCTTTGTGGGGACCAAATGTTTGCAGAGCGATGAAAACATGGAAATGTTTCACATTGTGGGGACACTTGGTCGCTCCTCATAAGGAAAAATGCTTCCTTTTGAGCTTTTGCTGAAGAATTACAATTAATATTTTACTCATTTGTCAACAAACACTTAATAATTCATTTACATAATGTCTTATTAAGCTAAGCTTGATTACAAATGATCTGTGTCTCTTTATTATGGCATTATTAAGTGTTTGTTGGTCCAGAACAGCCTGCCCAAACTCTAACTGTATTTCTCTTGTGACACAGACACACAAACATAAACACAGCATTGCATATGTGCAAAACAACTTTTTGTAAAATTTCATCTTCATTTCTTTTATCTCTTATTTATTATTTACATGTGACACTGAGGTCAAAAGCACATTGACCATCATAACATAATCATGTCAGTCAATATGCTACAAACTAATGTCAGCATTTTGCACTGCCCACCTGCTCGGATATGTCCTCATCCTCCTTAAGTACTTTTTTCATTCTAGCCTTCATGTCACCACCTTGTTTTTTTTTTTGCCACTGCTGTGTATTTTCACATGATTCACGTATAGAAAGTTCTGCACTGGTAATGCAAAACCAGTACTGAACACCTGTAGATGCTGCTTGTTGTGTCAGCCAATACCAGATTCACACCATCACTGCATTATGATATACTACTCACTCAAGGCTAATGTGAGCTTCTTTTTCAAATTGCTGTTCCACCTTAAATAATGCAGCTGTTAGTGTAGGACATCAGTTTGAACTAATTTAATATATATTTAGGATTGTTAAAATGATCAGAGAAGTTATATTATCAATGATTCCTGCTAATCTAGTATGTACTACGACTATCTCATCTATTATTAGCTGTTCCTATTTTTATTATCTGATCATGGTGCCTACAACAAGCAAAATGCATAGCAATAAGTCATGTAGAGAAGTGTTTCTCGACCCACTCACCCATCGGATGGTTCCACAGAGTTATGTGTCCTGGGATGGGACTGGGATGAGAAACGCTGAAGTAGAGCACAGTGTGAAATGACACCTTTGTTTCATGTTTAAAGTCACAAGCAGATGCTTTATCTGTCTGGGATTGTGAGAGAAGGAACAGACAAGTGATGGAGCACCATGATTACGGTGATAAGTGTGGCTCTTCTCCCTCAGCAAAGTCAGTAATGACTGGTGTCTGCCAAGAGCAACGGGGGGGTGAAAATAAATGAGCTAGATTAGCCGGGTCACGTACCTGTAAGTGCTGACACATACTGAACTCTTAACCTGTTTCTGGAATCCTGCTTTGCTCACATATTGAACTTCTTCTTCTCCTGTATAAGCCCTGTACTGAGCTCTGCAATGTTGCAACAAAGTGGTCATACTTCTAAGGGTGTAACAATTTCAATACTTTAATGAAATATATAAAAATAATGGTTGTTTGTGCAATGTATCAAAATGTTTCAAGTTTTTGCATTTTGTATAAAGTTTTATATGAGGCAGTTAATTTTTTATATTTTGTATAAGGTTTTAAATGAGGCATTTCAGTGTTTTTATTTTGTTTAAGGTATTATACAAGGCAGCTCTGGCTTTTGTATTTTGTATAAGGTTTTATATGAGGCACTTCAGGCTTTTGTATTTTGTAGAAGGTTTTATATGAGGCAGCTCAGGCTTTTGTATTTTGTAGAAGGTTTTATATGAGGCAGCTCAGGCTTTTGTATTTTGTAGAAGGTTTTATATGAGGCAGCTCAGGCTTTTGTATTTTGTAGAAGGTTTTATATGAGGCAGCTCAGGCTTTTGTATTTTGTAGAAGGTTTTATATGAGGCACTTCAGGCTTTTGTATTTTGTAGAAGGTTTTATATGAGGCAGCTCAGGCTTTTGTATTTTGTAGAAGGTTTTATATGAGGCAGCTCAGGCTTGTGTGTGTGTATGCTGTGCATATGCTGTGCTGTGGGTTTTGCATCTTACATCTGTGTTGGAAAAAGGGAACTATTTGAATCTCTCTCTCTCTCTCTCTCTCTCTCTCTCTCTCTCTCTCTCTCTCTCTCTCTCTCTCTCTCTCTCTCTCTCTCTCTCTCTCTCCCCCAATAGACAGCCATCAGCATGATTACACAAGCCATTTGGATCTAACAGGATCTCACACACCTAAAATAGGTAAGCTTGCCCACAAAATCTATTTTAAGTTCCCATATGTTGAAATGGTATGCTTTATCATGCTGCTCACAAAACATATCTGATAGAGTGTGTATGAGTGTCAGCATTGGTTAAATAACGTTATTCAAGTGAAGAGTCCAAAATGGAACAATAATATGTATCATGTGTGAATAAATTGAAGTTAAAGTGCTTCTCTATGAACATGTCTCAGATAAACATATGATTTCTGTGGTGTGCCACAAGGCTCTGTATTTGGCCCACTTTTATTTTCTTTGCATACATTGCCAGTGTGTCAGGTAATAAAAAAGAAGAGAAGACAAAATTGCTTGTAACTGGTGTTGAAGCAAAGATATAAAAGGTGAATAAGAAATTTATAAATCTGGCTGTGCAGACAATAACTGTAATTGGAAATCATGGTACACTGATGGATTCTAATTTAACTTTTATTCCACATATTTATTATGCAATAAATATGTATATTGATATGTATGCACTGCACACAGGACTTCCTATAACCACGACAAAAAGCTACACATTGCAGCATCAGTAATATATTAACACAGACCAGAAAACAAGATTAAATGTGACTAGTTTAACATCACTTCCTGCCTGTTTCCTTTAGAACTGACTAAATGATCTTAATTCTATCACTATCTGTTCCAGCCAGCATTTATTCATTTCCTTTTTCCTCTGTGTAAAGACAATGCATTGAAACTTAAACTCAAATTTAACAACTGCAATGAGATTTGGCTTTAATTAATATGTCAAGCCATTACATCCCTCTGAAATAATTACAAACGCCAGCAGGATCTCAAAACTGCACATTCAGTGCAAATTAATAAGAATTCACACTCACTGACTTTAATGACTTTGCTTTTGCAGAAAAAATTACAGACTTCATGACTTTACATACTGTTCTCAGCTATATTACGTATATGGCAAATGTATGTGGGGCAGCCCTCCTGATTACTGGGTTCAAGTTCTGCAGCCACACCCATTGCTAACCAGTGTATAAAATCAAGAACATAGCCAAACAACCTCCATAAATGCACGGGCAGTATATTGAGTAATAATGAAGACCTCAATGACTATAAACATGGCACTGTCATAGGATGCAAGTCAGTTAGTGAAATTTCTACCCTGGTAGATTTGTCCTAGTCAACTGTAAGTGCTGTTATTGTGAAAAGAAAGAGACTAGGAATAACAACCGTGATAGATCAGGCAAACTCATGAGTCACAAGTGTTGAACGTGAAATGGTTTCCATGGCCGAGCAACTGCATACAAGCCTAAGATCTAGGCACTTGACACTATGCACGATACCAAGCATCAGCTGGAGTAGCATAAAGCACTTAGCCACTGGACTCTGGAGCAGTGAAAATATACCTGAAGTGATAAATCATGCTTCACTGATCTCCAGCGCTATCTACCAGAATGCAAAGTGCGAACAGGAAAGTTTGGTGGAGGAGGGATAATGTTCTAGGGATGTTTTCAGGGTGTGGGCTTGACCCCTTAGTTCCATTGAGGGGGATGTTGATGCTACAGCATACAAAAAACATTTTAGACAATTATATATTTCCAACTTTGGGGCAACAGAAAATTCCAACCTGGATAATTCCATATAGATGCCTATGGTTTTGGAATAGGCTGTCCAAAAAGTTCATATAAGTATGATGATCAAGTGTTCATATGCCTTTGGCTACACAGTGTAAATGATATACTAAGGCCCAGTCCCATTTCACCCCTTGCCCCTAACACTTAGCCCTACCCCTCCGTTTTGCACGTTCACATTTAGGGGTGGGGTTGTCCCAATTGTTGTTGAGATGGAGGGGTAGGGTGAAGTGTTAGGGCTATTTGGCCCTTCAAACAGAGATTTTTCAGAGGTGCACTACAAACGGAGTGTTACAAGAAAATTCCCAGAATGTCCTGTGAATCATCGGCATGTTGGCTGCACAAGCGACCAAAGAGACACATTCATGTCAGTATTTTCTCTGTTAAAAAACGTAGTAATACGCTGGTGTCTCGGTCGCTACATGGCAAATTTTCCCATTCCACTTTAAATGGCACAGCAGTTACGTTCTGGTACGTGAAGTTGCCTCACCATTTAAGGTGGAACGGGAAATCGATCATGAAGCTGGTGATTAGAAAGCTAAGTTCAGCTTCATATCACTGAAGAATCCTCGGTGGTGATAATAAATAATTGCCCCCTCTGTGAAGGCAGATGATGCCCTAAATGTATTTACGCAGTGAGGAGCTGAACTTTTCCCTCCTCTGCTGTCACTGCAGACAGACAAGATCACCTACAAAGCAGCGCTAGTAGCTGTTAATGAAGTGATGTAGTTTTTTGTTTGTGCTGTTTTTATTCGTTTGATTGATTGATGCGTAAAACTGAAGCTGTGACTGAATCACGAGTGCCCGTGCTTTTCAGTCTCCTTTGGATAAATGGCAAATGTCAGTGTGATATACCATTATCACTATAGTACAGAGACAAAGCAGAAAAACACGTCCTGATTATTTTTTCAGGCTATTTTAAATATGATTCACCTGTCCTGTCACATGACACACAAGTGAGATCACCACAGCTGGAGGCGGCATATTGGAAATGGCTGGAAAACCTTGTCTCCTCTGTTTATGTAAAAGCCACTGAAGAAAACTTGATGATGTATCTGGTTCTTGAAGGTTTGTCCCATTTCATAGGGGGAAGATTTCAACCACTACCCCTTGTAACTCAGTTTCAAAGGGTATGGTTACACTCGAAAACAAGGGGTAGGGGTAAAAATAAGAAATGGGATTGGGCCTTACTCTTATAGATAACAGTATGTCATACAGCGTCAGAAAGTACCTAAGCAAGTTAGCAACACTTCGCTGTAAGGTGCTGTTCATAAGTCTGCATGACACCTACATGCAGTTTGCTTGATGCTAATCTGTGGGGTAAAAGCTTTCATTATGTTTTAGCTACATCAGCCCTATAGCTTCAGTGCCAAATTTAAAGATGCAGTTCTAACACCAAATATGGGGGAAAAATGTGTGAATTACATTTTTTTTTACCCAACTATAGATTGAAGGTTGCAGAAAGTCAAGATATTCCAACACATTCAGGGACAGTGTGGCAGGAAATTAGCAGTTTACATGCTAAATAAACAGAACTTGTGGAGCGCAGATAAAAAGAAAACAGAAACAGTATGCTAATCGAATCTTCACAGTTCACTTCAGCTACAGAAAGAGCCCCAATTACTTCAATTTTGCTGCAATTTCAATGACCTCTGAATGTGATTTGGTGGAAAAGCATTTTGCAGACTGCCATTATAGATGAGTCACATCTCTGGCTGTAGTCCTACACAAAGTGTACACACAAAAATACAGATACACACTCCATGCTTCATGCTACACCTAACACAAATCTGACCTTAGCCTCAGCAACCAAAATATCAGCCTTGGCCTCTTTTACTTCTTCTAAAAACTGCAATTTTAGGGGAAAAGCATTTTTACTTCTAGATAGCAGACAAATGCCCCCACAATCACAAAATGTTAATGTTTGTATTAAACTAGAGACATAAACAGATAAATGCTCTAATAAATGCCCTGATTTCAATCTCGCAAGGGTATTAAAATGTAAATACTGTGCTCTATAAAACATATAATTCAAATGTCAGGACTATTACTAGGCCAGTTTTAAAGGGACTGTAAGGGGACTAGATGGAGATATCAGAGCACTAAGACCTGGGAAGGCTGTAGTCTAGGGCTACCTTAGCTGCGGTGCAAAGCAAAGGCAGCCACTGTCATCACTCCCTGTAAAGCTCACAATATACAACTAATAGAGTATGTGTAAGACCAAGGACTGGCTAAATAACTTTATTCATGTGAACAGACCACACATACAAAGGAATATTATTAAGACTGGGTAGTGTTAATAGAAACTAAATTGGTTCTAACTGTCTAACTGGTAAATAATATTTTGTTAGTCTGTGTGAACATGTCTCAGACAAACATAATATTCTCTGTGGTGTGCCACAAGGCTCTGTTTTTGGCCCACTTTTCTTTGTAAATGTTGTCTCTAGGGCACAATATCAAGAGGCATGGAGTCAAGTTTCATAATTGCTCTAAATGACATAATTACTCTAGATAAGCTGCTAACATGTCTGCCCATTGTTAGCTTGATGAATAGCAATTTTTAATGAAGATAAGGCAAAATTTCCTTTTCAAAAATATTCAGTTGTCATAAAATTTTGGTTAAAAGCTTACTAAAGACAATATTAGGCCTTATTCAAAATATACCAATATAGCACGCTATCAAGGTTTTATGAGCCATATTACTCAAATTGACCAAGTAATTTTACACCTACTGTTAATCTAGAAATTCACAAAGAAGAGACATTTGTGATCTCCTTTTGTGTTTCTGCTCAGGGTATATGCCTCCTGACCTTCCAATAAAATGTACGCCCTTATTCATATATCTCTAGTGACACCCCTGTCGTGAACTAAACTAAACTAAATAGAACAACAGCTGTTTATACTGACATTGTCTTCTCTCACTTGGGTTTGTTAGGCCACAGAATAGAGTACTACGGTAAGTAGTTACACAGTGCTCGCTGTACTGTGTGTGCAGCTCTCTCTCTCGCTCTCTCTCTCTCTGCAGCTCCTTTGGAAGTCAGTGGTTGTGCTGTAACTGTAGTGTGCAGCTTCACACTGGGGTCGAGGCTTTATGCTTAGACTGAATGCACCAGACTTCTATTCAGTGGAGTTCACTCTTGCATGAACTCTCTCACTATTTCTTTCTCTCTCTCTCCACTTTTCTTTGTCTCTCTCTTTCTCTTTCACTTCATCCTCTCCTTTTTCTTATGCTTTCTTCCTTTATCTTTCATTTCTCTCTTTCTCCTCCCTCAGCTCTCTCTCTCTCCTTTCTTTCTCTTTTCTGTCTCTTTTCGTCTGTCTTGTTCTCCCTCACTCAATCTCCTCTTTGTCTCTTTTGTTTCTCATTTTTTCTTTCTCACTTTATCTTTTTCTGTCTTTCACTTTCTCTACTTTCTCCTCTCTCTTTCGTTTCTTTCTCTCTCCTCTCTCTTTCGTTCCCTCTCTCTTTCCCTTCTTCTTTCTTTCTTTGTCTGCCTCCTGTCTCCCTCTCTGGCTCTTTTCTTTTTCTCTTTAACACTCCTCCACTCTCTTTTTGGTTCTCCCTCCCTCTACGCTGTGGTCCCTCTGTCACTGTTTTGTTTCTCTGTCTGTCTCTTTTCATTCTCTCTTCTCTCTCTTCCTTCTCTGACTTTATGTTCTGCTGTCTTGCTGTCCCTCACTCTACTTTACTTTACTCTCTCTCTCTCTCTCTCTCTCTCTCTCTCTCTGAGTGCTTTGCTCTGTACTGTATTGTGGTGTATGTGTTAGTGCTTTGTGGTGCACTTGTCACCCAGTTCACTTCTATATATATCGTTGCCACCAGAGTGCCAGCTTTGACGGATCACATACTTGGCACCTATACACACCACACACACCGACACACTGTGGGGTCAGCCCACATCTGGCCACTTCCTGCTGCTGCTGCTTCTAACAATAACTCTCACACACACACACACACACACACACACACACACACACACACACACACACACACACACACACACACACACAGAAACATGGTCTCTTCCACCTTTTCTCTCAGAATATCTGAAGGGGATTATAACTATTGGCATCTCTCTCTCTCTCTCTCTCTCTCTCTCTCTCTCTCTAGAAAAGCCTCGAATGAACAACATCCTAACCTCGCAGACGGAACCGTATGACCTGTCGTTCTCTCGCTCCTTCCAGAACCTCACACACCTCCCACCTTCCTACGAGATGGCCGTTAAAGCTGACCTAAGTAAATACTCTTCTCTCACCAGCTTAAGTAGGTGCTTCTGCATTCCATTCGTCCTCCCTGTCCCTGTCGTCCATCCCTGCCTGGATGAGTATGATATGGCTAGAGGTTCCACTCTCAACCCTCCTCCTTTACTTTGCTTAAAATAGAGAGAACAGAAACCAGAAAATGCAGAATGAAAAAAAGGGTTGACGTTAAGCTTGAGATAATAAGATCCTGAGCAAGAGATAATTGCAATGGTTTAAAAACAAATGGAGATAATTATTTGAAATTTTGAAAATAAAACAATTCAAAAATACCAACTCCATCCTAAAACAAGTACACAAATGTTTTAACTGCACAAAATTATTGTTACTATTATTATTGTTTTTTTAATTGGTGCTATTAAAACAGTCCGGAAATCTGGGGACATTCTAGCCCCCTCAGGATCTCCACTTCCTGCATCCCTGAGTTACAACCAATAATTGTACATCTACAAAATGCACTTATTTGGTAGGTGTTTTTGATAATATGGCCAATGAAATGAAAAAGTCAGTTTATGATATAATATAATATAATGTAGTCATAATTTGATACATTATAAATTGTCTTACTAGGCTACATTTCTCTTTTAAAATTACCTAGCTAATATTACCTACAGGGGAGAACCGTGACTATCAGAGCCTTCAGTTTCGGCTGTAAATGTCAAAACTTGGTAAAACCTTACATTCAGGACAAAATAGATCAAAATAGAACACAAAGAATCCTCTTGTTAGAAGCAAATAACTAGGTAATATCTAGCTAATTCTCTGTAATGAAATCATCATCGACTGATGTTACTGCTGGCTGACGTTAACTTCACATTAGTTAGCCAGTGTTAACCACAAAAGTTTTAATGCAGGGTCGTTTTATTGTAAAAAATATATTATCAATGATTATTAAAACTAAAAGAGCCAAGAGAGTGGCATCTGCAGCCATATATTACTTGCCTGGCCACAGAGACCTGGACATGGAGCACTGACCCTTGCTACACTGCCCCACTTTGCTGACCCTCTCTCCTTCTGCATGCCCTACAATGGGACTGGTTTGTGTATTAGCGCATGCATAGTCTGTCTTGGGTCCATATATAGACTAAGTCTTTAAAGCAATGGTTTGGCGAAATATCTAACTAATGGTTTTACCATAAATGTAGTTGATCAGCCAAGACTTTTTTATGCACATTGAGTTTGCTTCTTTTGTTTTCCACTGGAGCAACAAGGCTAATGCGGCCAAAAAGTAATAGAGGTGTCTGTCCACTCAATGGTCATCTTGGCAATGCCCCTGCATAGTTATTTCCAGTCATAGAAGACCAGGCTCCTATCCTTATGAATGGGGACAGACCTATAAATTTGAAATTAAAGGCCACATCAATATTTCAAACTTTCAAATATTTGAAATCAATAATAACCCTGACAAAAAAAAGTATATAGCACTAAAAAGTGTTCTTCTGCTGTTTCAAGCGTGACATCATACCAATGGCATCATACCAATGTAACAATTGGTGCAATATAGAACCATATTCAAAAAAACTCTGTGTAGAACCATATACGACACGTTCTATTCTGCCATGACCATCTTGCTCTGAAAGGCATGAAAGGTGTAGACATTTGGATGTGGACAGAATGAATCTAAAGAGTTGTGGGCTGTTTAAAGTGCTAAAGAAATCAGGCATGCACTCAACGGAGTGGGCTGAGCATCTCCATGATTACAAATCTAAAGGCTAGTAACTGCATATACAACCGTCCCCACTGGTATGTTTTGTTTTTTAAAGATCATGTAGTGTGAATGTGTAATTCAAACCCATATCTCATATCACTTTTCTTCTTATTTAGTGTTGGCTAATGGCAATTTAATACACCACCATCTGCGTCCTACTCTACATGCGACACTGATGCACATGCTAATGGAATTTTAACAGCTACATAATAATGACTGAATTCATACGGAGAGATGCTATCACCAAGATAGATGTTGAAGGTGGAAGCTGTGTGCTTGCTGAGGGCTAATTCTGCTCCCGAATGAATCTGTGAGATGTTAATATGTTGGGCTTCCAAGTTCTGCAACCATTAAAGCATTTGCCCTGTCATTGAAAGATCGCAAATTCGATCTCAGGTGTTGCCACAGTCATCATGGATGAGAGTACAAAACAGCACGACTAGAGCTGCGCAATGCTGGTCCATGCAGGCGTCTGTTAGCTGACATAACAGAATGGGCAGTTGGCATTCTCCTCCAAGCTTGTGGAGCCATCCGATAGGTTACGTTTGCAGCAGTATGAAAAGCGGCAGTGACTAGCCTATACCCCTTCACCTAGGTAGCATCTTGTGATAGGGAGAACTAGCAGATACTAAAGGAAATTGGTCATGACAAATGGGGAAAAAGTTGAGTGAAAATCCTCCTGAAAAATTTCATAAATGGCACAAAGAGAAGAATTCGGTCTCTTTACTGGTGTGAATGAACAGGACTGGGTTTCCCAAAAGCAACTCAGCACAGAGATCATACTTGAATAGTAAAACAAGTATCACTTGTTAACACACTATTTATGATCATAACACTAAATCTGCTTTTCCACTGCATGGTACTGGCTCAACTCACTCTTTTTGGCTTTTACCAGCAAAGCTGGTACTATTTTTGGTATCACTTCCTTTGAGGTTCCAAGCAAGCTGAGCTGACACCAAAACATGGTGACATGGAAAAACTGCAGAGTACTGATTGTTCAGAGATAATTGTCACTTTCACTCTAAATACATATACTAATGTTAGCATACTCTCTCGGGTCGCCTATGAATTGTCTTGTCAAGTGAACTGATGTAGTATTTCCCAAAATTTCAAGGCAGTTTCACATGGCATCACTATGAAGTTTAAGTGGTACTTATTTATCCCACAAATGGGGACATTTCACCGCCGCATTTAACCCATCCATGAAGTGAAACAGCACATACGCACTAGTGATCACACTTACCCGGAGTGGTGGGCAGCCCTATCCACAGCACCCAGGGAGCAATTGGGGGTTAGGTGTTTTGCTCAAGGACACTTCAGTCTTGTACTGTCAGTGCTGGGCATTGAACTGGCAACCTTCCGGTCACAGGCCAGTTCTCTAACCTTCAGCCCACGACTGCCCCCTAGACCAGCTACATTGAGGGAGTACTATATCTGCAGTGGAACATGAAGTAGCTGGTGTCAAAAGCAAGTAAAGTCAAGTAGAGTCAAGTTGAGTTAAGCAATAACATTCAGCAGAAAGCAGGTAAGATGTTTTGGGGAAACTGGGCCCAGGTTACTTAGCTAGATGGTTATATGAAACAGTAGTCTAGTAACACTAGTCTAGGGCTCACTAGCTGATCTAAAAATACTTTCGGTGTACTAAGAACTGTCCATCAATATGAATAAAAATATAAGTAAAATAGCACTTCTATAGTTCTGTGACAAAATAATAGGAAAACACTGCACATTAAATGAAGTAATCTAGATTTAAAAACACTTCACTTTCTGCATCACCATCCACCACCTTCTAAAAGAGAAAGCTTGTTGTTGCATTGTCATGATCATCAGATTTACTCAGGATACAAACAATTAAATTTGTCCAAATAATACACTACATGTTCAACAGTACCCAGACATCCCCTCTGATTAGTGTTCTCTGGCATTCACCTTCATGATCTTTATAAAAACAAAGTATGAGATGCTTTGGAACTGCATGAACCCATTTCCACCATTTCCAATGCCTAGCACTGGCTAGAAGGGTATTAGGCTCCCCAGCATTGGGCTGTGGAGCACTGGAATTGCATTCACTCAATTGAGCATCATCCAATACCTTTGGGATGACTTAAAGTGGATTCTGTGATCCAGAACTGACCATTCAACATCAGCACCTGACCTCACTAATGCTCTTGTGGCTGAATGCAATCAAATCCTCAAAGCAATGTTCCAACAGCCAGTGTAAAGTCTTCTTTGAAGAGTAGAAACTATTAACATTTATATCATTGACTTCAACAATATTTTTCTTATTACATTCAGCATCAATCTGCAAAGCAAATCACGCCCGGCTTTATAGTTTGAGTTGTTACTTTGCTCATGAACACTTGGACAGAAATAAGAGTGTAATCACTTGAAAGGTACAAATCCATCACTGATGCATGGAACTGTCAATGTAACCTGTTACTACCCACCTGAGGTTGGATGATGGATGATCAAACCTGCAGTGGTCCTGCCCTGTTTCTGTTCATTAAAGAGATAATTCTGCCAGGACAGTCTGCTTTAGTGAAGGAGCTGAACAGAGAAGAGAGAAAATAAATAAATAAATAAATAAATAAATTGATGGACAGCACTTGAGTCACTTTTCCAAAGAGAGAGAGAGAGAGAGAGAGAGAGAGAGAGAGAGAGAACTGGGGGAGAGAGGGAGAGACATAGAGTGAGAGACGGAGGGAAAGAGTAGGAGAGAGACATCAGTAGTGAGAGAGACAGAGAAAAAAAGTGAGAGAAAATAAGAGAAAATGAGAAAGGGAAAGGGGGGGAGGAAGAGATGGAGAGAAACAGAGAGAGCAAGTGAATTAAAGTGATTAGGCAGTAAGTTCTCTGCGCACAGAATATTTGATATTTTACACTTTTGTAGTTCACGTCCTTCAGAGATGACTGAACACCCAGCAAAGAGAGAGGGAGGGAGAGAGAGAGAAGGAGAGAGAGAGAGAGAGTGAGAGTGATGCAGAGACAGAGCGATAAAAACAAAGAATTGAAGCAAATAATGCAGTATGCGATAAGGGCTCTAATCAGCTCTTGCAATATAATCCTAACAGCGAATGACAGAAAAAAGAAATGCTTTACAGTTTTGTTTAGTTTACAGGCTCTATTTTTATGATCATACGGCAAGTGTGAAACTATAGCACAAGTTCCCAGTGTTGGTCTGTGTGAATGTGGCAGAAATTTTTCATATGAGTATAAATAATATTTTCATGAGCTGCAGCGCAGTTGCTAAATGATAAAAAAGGGGCAGGGCTAGAATGAATGCATTATTACCAAGAATGAACAGCCATGCTGCAGCAATGCCCGATCAAATCAACTCCTCCTCTTCCCAGAAGTCCAGTGCGTACAGAACCATCCAAACAGCAGGGTTTCAGCTCTTTCATAGAAAACAGAATAATAATCTAAGCTAATGGAATAGTATCCATAGTTATTAATAGTTTAAAGACTGGGTATCTTCAGTGTTTCAGTAATGTAATCACTCATTGCAAGTCAGAAAGCACTATAAATATGTTTAAATATCTAATCATGCCAAAAATAACCTCTTAAATGATCAGTTATTTTGAGGCGGCTGTTTATGAACTGTTTACTGGTTAGTTTTTCAAACAGCATTGCTTATTCATAATTTCAGTCAGCATAACTGGCTGTTTATTGTTGAGTAAGGGATACTGACAGGCCTTTTAAATAGTAATTGGCTATTTAATAAAATACTAAAAGTACTTTTCCAGTAGGTACAGATTTTTGGGGATTTTAGAGAGCAACTTAGAAGCAAAGTAATGAGTAAAGTAATCCCATTACAGTTTGAAAGAAGTAATTCATAATTTATAGTGGATTACAGATGGAGTAACTGTCTCAACACTTTGGTATGCCTACATTTTAATATATGGCTCACGTGTATGAGCTTTTGAGAGAATACATTTAGAGATTCCTGAAATCACCCATATTAGAACTGCATGTCTTTTAGTGAATTATTGTTTTTATGAAATAGAATATGACAAAGAAAATTGTTGTCCTCTATTTTATTTACTTCAAACATTACTGATAATTAAATAACTATATATATAATAGCCATTCACAAATGGAAAAGCTCAAGGTGCATTACAAAAACATAAAAAGAAAGAAAGGGAACGTGTAAGAGAGAAAAAGAGAGAGAGAGAGAGAGAGAGAGAGAGAGAGATTGTGCATTCGCTCTTTAATCAGTATTAGAGGGACTCCTCTGAGAAGAACTGCTCATTTATCTCTCTCTGGAAGAAAAGCAAAATGCCATCATTACTCTCTCTCTCTCTCTCTCTCTCTCTCTCTCTCTCTCTCAACTGGGCTTGTTTAACTCCTGGTCTGTCAGCTCTTTTAGTGTGTGTAAAAGTTTCTCTGAATGAGATAAGGTTAGTGTTAGTGTTCTCTGCTTAAACACACCTGACTCAGCACATCAGCTCATTACTGACATCACAACACACTCATTCAGTCTGTTCAACATCTAGTACAACTAAAGCAACATCTAGCAGGTGCACAACTATCAGCACCTGCACTCTCATTTACTGATGAACCGGGATCAGTGATCAGTTCATCTCTCTACACTAGTGACCCAGGACCCATCAGTTCATTACTCCACATTAGTGAACCAGAAGACATTAGTTAATAACTCAACACTAGTGAACCAGAAGACGTTCGTTAATCACTCAACACTAGTGAACCAGAACACGTCCGTTAATCACCCAACACTAGTGAACCAGAAGACGTTCGTTAATCACTCAACACTAGTGAACCAGAACACGTCCGTTAATCACTCAACACTAGTGAACCAGAAGACGTTCGTTAATCACTCAACACTAGTGAACCAGAACACATCCGTTAATCACTCAACACTAGTGAACCAGAAGACATTCGTTAATCACTCAACACTAGTGAACCAGAAGACATTAGTTAATCACTCAACACTAGTGAACCAGAAGACGTTCGTTAATCACTCAACACTAGTGAACTAGAACACGTCCGTTAATCACTCAACACTAGTGAACCAGAAGACGTTCGTTAATCACTCAACACTAGTGATCCAGAACACATCCGTTAATCACTCAACACTAGTGAACCAGAAGACGTTCGTTAATCATTCAACACTAGTGAACCAGAAGACGTTCGTTAATCACTCAACACTAGTGAACCAGAACACGTCCGTTAATCACTCAACACTAGTGAACCAGAAGACGTTCGTTAATCACTCAACACTAGTGATCCAGAACACATCCGTTAATCACTCAACACTAGTGATCCAGAACACATCCGTTAATCACTCAACACTAGTGAACCAGAAGACGTTCGTTAATCACTCAACACTAGTGAACCAGAAGACGTTCGTTAATCACTCAACACTAGTGAACCAGAAGACGTTCGTTAATCACTCAACACTAGTGAACCAGAAGACGTTCGTTATTCACTCAACACTAGTGATCCAGAACACGTCCGTTAATCACTCAACACTAGTGAACCAGAAGACGTTCGTTAATCACTCAACACTAGTGAACCAGAAGACGTTCGTTAATCACTCAACACTAGTGAACCAGAACACATCCGTTAATCACTCAACACTAGTGAACCAGAAGACATTCGTTAATCACTCAACACTAGTGAACCAGAAGACGTTTGTTAATTACTCAACACTAGTGAACCAGAAGACGTTCGTTAATCACTCAACACTAGTGAACCAGAAGACATTCGTTAATCACTCAACACTAGTGAACCAGAAGACGTTCGTTAATCAATCAACACTAGTGAACCAGAACACGTCCGTTAATCACTCAACACTAGTGAACCAGAACACATCCGTTAATCACTCAACACTAGTGAACCAGAAGACATTCGTTAATCACTCAACACTAGTGAACCAGAAGACATTAGTTAATCACTCAACACTAGTGAACCAGAAGACGTTCGTTAATCACTCAACACTAGTGAACCAGAAGACGTTTGTTAATTACTCAACACTAGTGAACCAGAAGATGTTTGTTAATCACTCAACACTAGTGAACCAGAACACGTCCGTCAATCACTCAACACTAGTGAACCAGAACACGTCCGTTAATCACTCAACACTAGTAAACCAGAAGACGTTCGTTAATCACTCAACACTAGTGAACCAGAAGACGTTTGTTAATTACTCAACACTAGTGAACCAGAAGACATTCGTTAATCATTCAACACTAGTGAACCAGAAGACGTTCGTTAATCACTCAACACTAGTGAACCAGAAGACGTTCGTTAATCACTCAACACTAGTGAACCAGAAGACATTTGTTAATCACTCAACACTATTGAACCAGAAGACGTTCGTTAATCACTCAACACTAGTGAACCAGAAGACGTTCGTTATTCACTCAACACTAGTGAACCAGAAGACGTTAGTTAATCACTCAACACTAGTGAACCAGAACACGTCCGTTAATCACTCAACACTAGTGAACCAGAAGACGTTAGTTAATCACTCAACACTAGTGAACCAGCAGCCATCAGTTCATTAATAAACACTAGTGAACCAAGAGCCATTGTTTGTTACAGTTTGATACCACTGGACTATAAAGATTTGACTGAGGACAACTACTGTAGTCCCTTTGTGGTGGAGACAGCGCCTCCTACTGACACTGTTTTCCCTCATTCACCCCATTTGTCAGCATTTGAAGAAACGATAGAGCTCTTTTGTTTTGTGTCCAGGTCCCCCTGTGAGGCCTGAGGGCATGTTTTTCTGACCTTTGCTGTCTGAAGGTCAGTGCCAGCAGCTGGCCAATTCTCTATTGAACAGGCAGTGAGAGCCAAGGGAATTAAAAATTCATTAAAACCAACCAAACCGCCTTCAAGACAGCAGCTTGGAGACTTTTTCTTGTTGCTCAAGAGATACAAATACTCAGTCAGTGTGAACTGGTGTGTGCTCATATTCTTACACACTGAGTATGTGGAAACACTGCTGTACCAAACATAAAAAAAATACTTTGCTGACAAATCAAATTAACAAATTTTCTACTGAGTCAAAACTTCTCCATATGTTTCCCAGCCCACTCACACTGCATCCAGGTCTTCATCACAGACACATGGACTTGCTGATGTGATTTAGGACACAGTGCGACTTACTGAGAGCTATAAAAATAAGCACAATTTCACTGCTATGTGGTGAAATGTTCTTTTTTAATGTTCATAGTAAGTCACACTGCTTTAGAAACCACACTAAGAAAAGTCTGTGCGACAGCAGTGAAGACCTGGAGGAGCTTTAAGTGGCGTTGAGAGAAGTTTTGGCGATGTATTTACAGACAAGTCAAAATGAACTCATTAATATATAATATTTAGGGCATGTTTTATTAGACAATGCATTTCTTACTGAAAGCTGTCTGCTAATATTCATTATATACTGCCCTGAATGAGTACATGCATTTTGGTGACTGTCAGGCAAAGAAGTAATACATTTTGGGGGGTGGCAAAAATGAATAGGAGTCTATAGGAGAAACGAGCGATGGAATAAAACGACAATTGGATGAGTGCAGGTCAGAACAGTGAATTCATGCTCCTGAGACAGTGTATGCGAAATGGTGTGTGAGGAAGACTCTCCAGACTGATTAGAATCCATAATCCCGTTTAATCCAAAACACAAAATCCAGAATCAAAAACAGTCCAGAGGTCAAAAAATTGGAAAAATCCAAAACCAGCAAAAGCACCAAAGGGAGATCCAGAAGTAGAGTCAAAGAGTACAGAAAAGAGTCAAGGCAATCAATAAACCATCAACAATGTGGAGACAAGACTTGGTATGCAGGTAAACTGGCAATACTTCGCACTGAGTCAGTGTACTGAAGGTCCTTAAATTGTCAGGTGAAATGAGCTGCAGGTTGGTGGTCAGGGTGCAACGAGGGAGAATGTCAGTATTCGGGTGAGGCTCTGGTGGCGAGCACAGGCATTACACTTGACATGGTGTCGTTCGGGCAAGTACCGTGGGTTGTCATGCAATTTTTCACCCCGTTCATTCTCAGTGTAAAATCAGTGCTACCTTAAAATAAGTTCCACCTTAAAATTCAGTGCTACCTAAGTACAATTCCACCTTAAAAGCAGCTTCCACATTAAAAAAAAAAACAAAAAAACATTATGTTACATAAACATTATTATTTGCTGATACTGCTGAGCATTAGGCTGTGAGCATGTGTTTTTACGATGAACTGGCAGATAAAGAATACAGTTGGTCTTGTCTGTAGGGAAACTGCTATTTTCTTCAGTTCAGTCTCAGATGACTACAAAGTGTGAAATACAGGGGGTTCTGGGGGGTCAGGAACCCCCTTATTATTAGACTCCTAAATGTCTGAAAATCTAAATTTTAAGAGGTCACTGAAAATAATCTATGGTGTTAATTACAGTAAAACAGACGTTCAAATACAAATTTATTGTTTAGCTGCATCTCCCACAATTGACCAACTTCTGTCTTTGGTATTTTTTCCTGCAGCAGCTGCACTAGTCTGCCTAAGGGTGGGGCTGTGGCAAACTGGTTAACTCAGTTGGTTCTTCATAGCCTAGCAACTGTAACTATGCCTGGCAAACTTTTGAAAAACGTGTAATATTTGTAATTATAATTGTAACAATAATTGTAAGATGAAGACAATAGGTGTGTGTTTAATTTAATTCACAAGAATTATAAGAATAAAATTATATGATCTGAAGCTAGTTTGTACTCAGAGTAACCACAAACTGGACTGGGCTGTTTTGTTCAGATGAGTTTTGCTCTTTTACCAATGCTAAATTAGTATAACAATAGATTATGCCCAACATATAATGTTTTATATAGGTTCTGTGTGTTGTTGGATGTTGAATATAAGGGTGGGGGTAAAATGTGTTGCAAGCTTTTCCCAAAGACAGCCAAAGACACTGAAAGGTTCTTCAACCCCAATTCCAATGAAGTTGGGACGTTGTGTAAAACGTAAATAAAAACAGAATGCGATTATTTGCAAATCCTTTTCAACCTTTATTCAATGAATACAAAGACAAGATATTTAATGTTCAAACGGATAAACTTTGTTGTTTTTTGCAAATATTTACTCATTTTGAAATTGATGCTTGCAACACGTTCCAAAGAAGTTGGGACAGGGGCATGTTTATCACTGTGTTACATTACCTTCTGTGTTACCTTCCTTTTAACAACACTCAATACGTGTTTGGGAACTGAGGACACTAATTGTTGGAGCTTTGTAGGTGGAATTCTTTCCCATTCTTGCTTGATGTACAACTTCAGTTGCTCAACAGTCCTAATTCTTAATGCACCATACATTTTCAATGGGTGACAGGTCTGGACTGCAGGCAGGCCAGTCTAGCACCCGCACTCTTTGACTACGAAGCCACACTGTTGTAATACATGCAGAATGTGGCTTGGCATTGTCTTGCTGAAATAAGCAGGGACGTCCCTGAAAAAGACATTGCTTGGATGGCAGCATATGTTGCTCCAAAACCTGTATGTACCTTTCAGCATTAATAGCGCCTTCACAGATGTGCAAGTTACCCATGCCATGGGCACAAACTCACCCGCCTACCGGAGGACACGATGTCCATGATTTCCAAAAACAATTTGAAATGTGGACTCGTCAGACCACAGGACACTTTTCCACTTTGCGTCAGTCCTTCTCAGAAGCCGGCGGCGTTTCTGGGTGTTGTTGATATATGGCTTTCACTTTGCATGGCAGAGTTTTAACTTGCACTTGTAGATGGAGCGACGAACTGTGTTCACTGACAGTGGTTTTCTGAAGTGTTCCTGAGCCCATGTGATAATATCCGTTACAGAATGATGTCGGTTTTTAATGCAGTGCCACCTGAGGGATCGAAGGTCACGGGCATTCAATGTTGGTTTTCTGCCTTGCTGCTTACTTGCAGAGATTTCTCCAGATTCTCTGAATCTTTTGACGATATTATGGACTGTAGATGATGAAATCCCTAAATTCCTTGCAATTGCAAATAGTCTTAAACTGTTGGACTATTTGCTCACACAGATGTTCACAAAGTGGTGAACAAACCTCACCCCATCCTTTCTTGTGAACAACTGAGCCTTCCAGGGATGCTCCTTTTATACCCAATCATGACACTCATCTGTTTCCAATGAACCTGTTCACCTGTGGAATGTTCCAAACAGGTGTTTTTTGAGCATTCCTCAACTTTCCCAGTCTTTTGTTGCCCCTGTCCCAACTTCTTTGGAACATTGTTGCAGGCATCAAATTCAAAATGAGTGAATATTTTCAAAAAACAATAAAGTTTATCTGTTTGAACATTAAATATCTTGTCTTTGTAGTGTATTCAATTGAATATAGGTTGAAAAGGATTTGCAAATCATCGTCTTCTGTTTTTATTTATGTTTTACACAACGTCCCAACTTCATTAGAATTGGGGTTGTACTTCTAAACCATCCTTCGAGCCTTAAAGATACAAAAACAAGAGTATTGTCTCTATAATTCTTCATTTCTTTAGTTTCAGTGGACATAGTTTTGAATTTGTTTTCTTATTTTTGGTGACTAGGCTACAAGCCAAATAATGAATGGCAGGTAGATAACAAGCAACTTGCTGACTATAAAAATGCAGACGTTAAAGATACTTTATGGTGGGCCAAAGCTGAAAGGCTGGGGAATGATGGCACGTACCCCAAACATCTAGACTAACAGATAATCATTTATAAACAGTGGCTGGGATAGTTGGAGAGATTGGAGAGTTGGAGAGTTGTTCCAGCAGTAGCAAAACAATTCTACATTAAATGACAAAGCAAGAAAACATACTCGCCATGCCACTGTGGGATTGAGGGCAGGGGATGGGGGTGTTGGAGAGTTGTTCCACCAAAAGCAAAACAACTCTCCACCACACAGCAAGGTGGAAGCCAATGACATGGCAAAAATGTGGGGTGGCATTTAGAGTGGCCTATCAGATTTTTAGAACACACATGTCAGGCTCCAGTCCTCACAGGCCAAAGCACTGCAGATTTCAGCAAACTGCCTCATTAAACACATCTAATTCAGCTTCTGAGCTGATTAGCAAAGCCTTTATGAGGGTAAATGCCTATTTCCGCAACACTTTGGCCCAGAGGGTCCCCAGTTTGACACGCCTGCTTTAAAATGGCGTATGTCAGTTGATTCTCTGTTTTTTGGAGAATGTTTGTACTTAGTATGTTCACATTTTAATTGCAGAGTTTTAAAGAGTTTTAAAGCACTTCTTGTAAGTCGCTCTGGATAAGAGCGTCTGCTAAATGCTGTAAATGTAAATGTAAAGATAAATATATGAATTCGTTAATACTCAAAGAATCCTTTTCCTTCCATCTTCTTCATTCATCTTTGGAGTGTTTAAAAAAAACTATGCTGGATTTAAAACCCCCATAGTCTTTTTCCATGAGAAAAAAAAAGGTCTCTCTTCTTACAATAAAGGAATTGGCTAAATCTTTGAGTGACAAATGTGTTAAGTAGAAGTCTTTTGGGGAATCAGTGTGTTACTGTGAGGTGCTCTGTCTCACACTCTCCCTCTCTCTGTCTGCATGTGTAAAAGCTGCTCAGCAGGTGTAACTGTCAGGGTGACCATGTTTGAAACTTACCAGTGTGAGTCTGAGAGAACACCAGAACATCCAGAGACCCCCAGAGAGAAGGGGAATGAGAGAACACATGAGTAGTAAAGGAGGAAAGGATTCAGTTCACAATACGGTGGAACAAAATTGTGAAAAAGGAGAAAAAAGTGGGAATAAAAGAAAAGAAAAGAGAATGGGAGGGAAAGAGGGAAAAATAGGAGAAAGAAAATAGTGAAATAAAGTGTGGACAAATTGTGCACCTGGACAGGAGTGTAGCCAATGGGGGATGTTCAACCTACCCCAAAAAAAATAAAACAAAGATCTGAAAAAATCCCATTCAAATCAAATCAAAGCTGTGTATAATCATCACTCCATGATTTTGAGGCTGAAATAGCCTGTGGATAACTATTACTAACTAATACAAAAAGTTGTTCTCAGAGAAGATGGGTCTCATCAGTGGATCTCATCGCCAGTTCCATCATATCAGTTGTACAAAAAATAAATAAATAAATAAGTTGTTGGGTTTTTTTTCTCCTGCTTCTTATTAAAATTTTCCATTCCACTTTAAATGGTGCAGCATCAACAGGTGCCAGAATGTAACTTCTGCACCAATGAAAGTGCAAAGGAAAATTCAAACGAGAAGCTGATGCATAAGAAATCAACTTTAGCTTCACTTCACCAAATATACAGTCATTTCATTACCATTAAAGAATAAAACTTCATTCACTTTGTGATTTGACTTCCTGTAATACAGTGACTGAAAAGGGTTTACTTTAAAGCTTGGCTGAATGTAGTAATATTACTCACATACTGTTATTGGCTGATGATTAGTCTATAGGGCTGGTTTAAAAATGTTTCTGGTGCAGAATGTATTAAACCCTGGTACTGCAGTACCCCCCTCCTGCACATGTTAGTGTTTCCTTGTTCTAACACATCCACTTCAACTCAGGAAGTACTAAACTAATTGAAGGGAAGCACCAAAATGAAGGGCGGTGGTACTCCAAGACCATTGGAAAGTACTGTCATAGGCCAACAGTGTTTTGCACAACAGCCAGTGGATGGTGGAATTTAAACATTTGCCTAGCAAATGGAATCACTCCTGGACACCAGCACCAACATTTAGCAGCATAAACTCTGAGCCCAACTCATATGTTTAACTTTCCAGATATTAACTTTCCAGGCTATATTAAATCACAATTTATATAGCAATGTATTCGCTTTTACTTAAAGTTCAGAAGACACTTTTTAATGTGAGGTACACTAAAAAAAGAAGCAGGATGTGCTCTTTAGGTGACGGGTTAATGCATTTGATTGACAGCTAGGTAAATGCAAGAACAAAAGCAATTTGAGAGAATGCGAAAGACCATGAAGCTTAACAAACATTTGGAAACTGATATATAACAATAAATAGAAAACCTGCACAAAACACATAACAAAGCAAGAATACAAGTTAATGTGTTCAAAATGGATAAAACTAGCTTTTTTCTCCATATTAAATGTGAGAGTGACTAGAAAGAAGGGATTAATTTGTCAACTGTGCATGCAGAAATGCAGAGAAGATTGTACAGGCTAGAGAAGTGCTTCTCAGATGTTGGATGCCTTGCTCCACACAC
>NC_051211.1:16028133-16063133 GCF_015220715.1 Pygocentrus nattereri | reverse complement strand
GAAGGAAAGAAGAACTTGAAGATTTACGGGATTATGGAGTGGAGGAGAAAGAGAACAGCAGAGTACGAGGTCACCAAACACAGGCTGTAGCAGCGTGCGAAGTGTGTGGCGTGTGTGTGTGTGGTGTCCCACTTTGCACCCACTTTCTCCGACCTTGACCTGCTCCCGCTTTCTTCAGCTTAAGCCTTCTGCTTCTGCCTCTTCTGGGTCATCCGGAGAAGGAAACACATTTTACTCCTTCAGCCAACGTAAGGGCTTTGCACGTCCACACACACACACACACACACACACACACACACGGACAATGAAGCGAAATGCAGTGCTGCAGAAAGAAACAGACTTCTCACTATTTATTTTATTTTTTTCAAAACAAAAAAGCAGGACTGGACAGTATAAGACCTGTACTGACTTTCTACATATATAAATAGAATTATTATGATTTGTAATTCTAGTCCTTGATATAGCTTTAGAGATTATTGATAGGTATAAAAATCTGGAGAAAACTAAAAAAAAAAAAAAAAACACAAAAAAAAAACCAAACAAAAACGCATACATTGCCCCATTTCAATACAGAAGTGGAGTAAGGGTTAAAAAAGCACAATCGACTGAAACTTTTTTGTTTGTTTGTTTTCTCTCCATGTATTTCTGTTCTTTTTTTTCTCTTTTTTTTGGTATATCAACCAGCTCCTATCTGCCTCTTAGAGGTGCTATGTGCCAGTTTCCTGCATAGAAGACTGTAAATACGCTGTGGTAGACTTAGTTTGAAGAGTCAGTTTAGTTTTGTCTGCTTCCGGGCCGCTTTTTTTCAGACACTGGAGACACAAATGATCTCAATTGACACTGATGCTCCGCCCACGAGTGCATTGTTTTGTATTTGCTGTTGGCAGATTGGAAAATCTTTACAAAACACTGGTGAAAATTCCACTTAACATTATGATAAATTGTAGCACTCATAAATTGTAGCAATCATTTTAGAGCATAACTTATTATAAAGGACCTTTCTGTATGCAAGATCACTACACTACCATTCAAAGTTTATAAATACTAATTAGGAATTATTATTCAGTAATATCACGTATGATGTAAACAGTACAAGGCAGTCATGGGCTGGAGGTTAGGGAACCAGCCTTGTGACCAGAAGGACACTGGGTCAATCCCCTGAGCTGACAGGACATGACTGAAGTGCCCTTGAGCAAGGTACCTAACACCCACTGCTCCCTGAGGGCTGTGGATAGGGTTCCCCACCGCTTTGGGCAAGTGTGCTTACTGCCCTCTAGTGTGTGTGTGTTCTATAGTGTGTATGTGAGTGTTTTACTGCACAGATGATTAAATGTGGAGGTGAATTTCCCCATTGTGGGATTAATAAAGGATAACTTAAACGAAAACATCCAATTGTTCATTTCCAATATAAAGGATTTTGGGAACAACAAGTTATGACATGGTTCATGAATGGTAGTTAACTGGTCAGTGAGATCACCTGTTTTGTTTTTCAAATCTTTTTTATTGAATTTAGATGCAGTAGACGCAAAGATGTACACAAAGAATGAGACGTGACAAAACAAAAACAGACAACAGCCAGAATCAAACATTGAAAAAGAAATAAGCCATGCAAAGTGTATATAAAAGTAGGGGATGATTCAGTTTTGCTGTAGCTGTAATGGCTTAAGACAAGAGTTATTATAAATGATTGAATGGTTATCATTCTAACATTGTGAACCGTCTCCATTCACATTTAACTCTACAGTTAGGTGTTTAGATATATGTGACAGTTTTAAATAGAGATAAATGGGATTTTTACCAACATTTTGTAAAGTTTAGCCAAACTCACTACTGTTTCTACGAAAGGATACATTTGTGGGCGGAGCATGAATATATCTATTTCTAGCATTAACAGACTGTTCTGTCATATCCTCAATGCCATAGACATGTACAGTAGTGTGTGTGTGTGTGTGTGCGTGTGTGTGTGTGTGTGTGAGGGTAATAGAGTATGTGTGTGTATATTTTTAACTATCTACTTGTGGACTGTTTATGAATAAACTCAGACTTGACCAATGGTGTTGTCTACGGAGATTATCATCAGTTACAGATTCTCGTTTTCCTTATTTTACTACAAAGACTGTCAAGGTATGACTGCAAGGAGCTGTTTACACCTTGCGTTAAAATTGTGGTAGACTGGATAACATTTGGATTTCACTTAACTGCATAAAAGCCAGGTATAAACACACTGAGGTGAGTATGCACTGTGGGTGGATTACTATCGGATCACTCAAGCCCCATTCAGAGACTTCAGTGGTCTGAAACGGATTTTGTCCTCACCATAAATGAGTTGATGCTACCTGTATACAATGACTTGAGCAGAAATGTGCTAAGTGCTGAGTAGCAGCTGAGAGAATAAACAGGGAAACGAAAGATGGAGGATATGCATGATGGAGTTGTATCGGTGAGTTACCCCCAAAACAAAACTCCAGCTCTTCTCCTGTTGGACAAGCTTATCCAAAAGGAGAGGAGCTAAGGAACATTCCAGTTGGACAATCCTCGACTTTTGGCTCAAGTTATCCAGCTTACTTAGAAATCCTGCTTTGTTAAACATACCCTTCAACACTCTGGTTGATGGAAACGTCCATTAATTATTAAACGGAAACACTGTATTTTTTGAGGTGTGATCAAAATGTGTCCAAAATATGTCCCGATATGATCCGGTCATGCGACACATGTTAATGCAAGGTGTAAAGAGGCTTGAAAAGCGAGTTGTTTTGTCAGTTGGATGATACTTGATGTCTGCTAAGATCTGTTTTTTACTTCTTTTTTCCTTTTTTTGACTGACAGTTCTTAATTTTTGACGCCGCTGTCTGAACTATGGAACATTTCTGGTGTTTTTGGTTTCATCAGTCCAGTTTGAGTCAGATATTCTTTTTTCCATTAGACAGAAGGAGGGAATTCTGTTTGTGATTTGAAAACTCCAAGTTAGAAAGTATGAATTCATTTCAGTTGAGGATTGAACTTTGATGAAACCTTGTCTTCACATATCAGTCAGATCATTAAACTACTATAACAGTACTTGAGCAATGACTAAAGCCAGTAACAGTGAAAATGGACTCATTTCAATACAGGGAGTCCAGGTAAATCTCATGAAGTTGATGATCCTGAACTGTGCAGTGCCGTAGCCCTTCATGACTGGAGTTGCCCAGTCGTGTTTTACTGGGTGTGGTCTTGTAGCATTGCTGTTCTTGTTGTTCAAAGACTTCAGCTGTTACGAAATAAAATGCTACACCAATTCCTAAAAAGTATTTGAACGTTCTTTGTGTGCACTGGAGTTCTCATTAGGGCACCAACCAAAGCCACTTTCTATCACTTCATAGTCATCTGACATTTTCTGACATAAATTGCACTTGAACTTGCCACAAAGATCAGCCAATACATGTACATTCTGCTTTACTTAAAAGGAAATAACTCTCCACACCACCAGTAGGAGGCAGGAGTCAGTATTCTTAATCAAATGGAATTCAGTGAGCTCCTGAGAGCGACCCATTCTTTCACAAATGTTTGTAGGAGCAGTCTGCAGGCCTAGGTGCTTGGTTTTATACACCCGTGGCCATGGAAGAGATTGGAACACCTGAATTCACTTATTTGGATGGGTGAGTGAATACTTTTGGAAATATAGTGTACAGTATATTGTTGCTGAGGGAACAAAACCTTGTATCTCTATTTTTGTTTTTTTCACGTCATTTTTGTCATTTCAGTTTTTGACATCATTTGCTCTTCCCATTGTCTGTAAATTTCATCATGAATGGATCAAAAGCCACAGCCCAAAATGACTTGGAAAAAATTCTGTCTCCATTGATTTACATTAAGAGTAAAGTATGTTTTTTTCCTTCTCTTGTAAAGTTACCATTTTGGAGATACAAGATTTTCTTGTGAAAACAGCGATATGGACCAATACAAATAGTCCAAAATGACTTGGAATAAAATCTCATTAAATGAACGTACACTTAAGATTGCGTGTCATGTTAAACATCTTGTAGAGTTTGAATGAAAAAAAATAAAACGGAGAAATACATTAAACTCTTTATGACTCACTGAAAGGTTTGTAAGAAGATAAGGTTCTTGTTCATTTTGCTGCTGGATATGTTTCCAGGAAAGGCTGATGTGGCTGGATGAACGGCTGGGCAGACGTCACACAGACAGAGCTAGATTAATAGCTCAGCTATGCATGCTACTTTAGATTCTGAGCATGCTGAGTTTCTTGGATTCGAGTGACGTGCACTACTGAAAAAACGCAGACATCAGACTATTGTTTTACATAATGTGTGTTATGTTCTTTCTTCCATCCCTCATCCACCTTCCCTCTCTGTCTACAGAAGTAAACAAATGCTTAATAATTATATGAATTAATATGGCCAGTTATTTTTCAGTGTCAGTTATAATGTTACTTTATTAAGTCCTCAACAGGGAATCCATGTCCAGCGATTCAGCCTAACTGCACCTGTGTATATGACTCGGTCCAGCTTAGCGGGTTTGTTGTGGTAAGTGAGTCTCTCCTGGTGTGTGAGAGAAATACCGGCACATTGCTGCAGCCACAGAAAAGTGTATGCCATAATCGGTAGTCACGTTATTTCAGTCAGCCATGAAGTGTGTAGATAAGCTCAGGCTGCTGAATAGACCTTACTGAAGGGCTTTTACTGAAAGCTGGGATAAGAGCTAAGCTAACCCATCTTGGACCTAAGAGAGCGAGGAGAGAGATGCGGCGTAGCCCCCTGGCCTAGCTATATGCCTGATGTGTTTACCTGCCTTGTCTGGAAAATACCTAAGAAAGTTCATTTTATTAGAGCTTACTTACTTAGAGCTCTACTAAATGATAATGTTATATAGCCTATTAGTGCTGTTAACCAACTGAATTCTGTAATGTGTGCATTGAGAGGGGAGAAACGGGCTATGCAAGTCACTGAGATGTTGGATTAGATGATTGGTTGGATAAATTTTTTTTTTTCCATGGCACAAAGATTTTGGTGTGGCAGGCCAACATGGAGAAAAGTTACCAGCAGAAACACAGAATTTTTTGTTCACCTCTATTCCCAATTCACTAATTCAGTTACCATAGTTACCCTTTCAGTTTTGTGATGATATAAAGCGGTTCTGATGAGTCATTTTATTATAATCAGGTAATGTATTTGGTGGAGAATCAAGACTCTTTTAAAACAGCTGGTAATTCATATTTCCATTTCTCATATTTCTAATTAATAGTTCTCAAATCTTGTCTCATAAATACACAGGACTGTACACAGGGGTTCTCAGTGAGAAGGATTGTGAAATGGTTTAGTGAGTAAAGTCTACTCCTACTCTCTGTTGCATTTCCAATGAATGATGTGTGGTATGTTGACCATTAGTGTCTTTGTGCTCAGGCCACTATATTACAGTCGTCCATCATCATCATCAATCCTGCAAACTCTTTGTTGTTTCTGATAAGAATCAATAAAACCAACCAATAAAACTGAGGCAGTTTTGTTGCTTCAAACGGACAGTGCTGTGCGTATTTGCTGATCTGAAAAGGCCATTATTTTGGTTTCTAAGTATTGATGGACATAACATTGCTGGATTTAAACCCCTACTGTTCTGCACTGTGTATATTTTGATGTTTGTTTTTCAGACCTCTGACCACTCATTAAATGGATGTGGAGAAGCTGTGAAGCTGTATTAGCTATTAAGCTATCCATGTTAGAGCTAAGTGTTTGTCAGAATGTCTAAATGAAATACAGTAGACTACTGCAATGTTTGTCACTACATAATGTTAGATTTTCATTGTAAAATAAGCTCTCTGGACAAAAGATTTGTCCCCTTGCGTGTTTAAGGTGGTAGTTACTTCAGATTTCTACTGACAGCATTGCATGAGGATGATTGTGCTATGATTACCTGCAGGGTGTGTGACAGGATTCATAGATTGAAAAGAGGTAATACAGTGCAGTCTTGTTTGATGTGTGGAAAAAGGAGTGATTGCATTTAGGCATTCCAAAGGCCACAGTGTCCAGGAAGTAGCTGAATTTGCAGGTCTATCAAAATGTATGGCCATATGGGTCGACCAGCAGTTGCAGAAATCCCAGTCTACAGGAAATTCTCATCAGAAGTGTGGCCAAAAGATGAAACTGACACACAGGGACTGCCGGTATGTTACATGTCTTGCAAATAAAAATTGCTTCTCTTCCTGACAAGAATTGCTTCTAGGAAGTAAACGCAGGTCCTTCACAACCAATTTCTGAAAGAACACTCAGCAGGGAACTACATACCATGAACAAATGGAGCAAAGTGGTACATGAGAGGCCTTTACTTACTTCTGCTCACGAAGTATGCTCTGTGATGTTCTGGGGTGTTTTAATTACATGGAAATGGGTCCTTTGGTTAATGTGACAGTAAATTTGGACCACAGTACATACATTGAGTTGCTGGACTACCAGGTATTGCCATTTGCTCTGCATCTTACTGATGAACATAACATTCCTATCCCTGTATGCCAAGGTGACGGTTTTCACGTTCACAGGGCTGCCAATCTGGCTGAGCTGCACTGAACTTTGATACAAGAGTGACCTAACATTGATGTCACCTAAATCCAGAAACTTGTCCTGTCCATGCCAAATTGAATTGCTGCTGTTATTAGTGCTCGTGGAGGTATTACACACTACTAAGTACGTTTCCGTTACAGGTGACTCATTTTTTTGTCTGGTGAGCTTATGATGCTAGCAAGCTGAGTGATGTTTTTGAAGCTAATCGAAACTAGACAGGCTGGAAACAGCAATCTCAGTCTATGCTGACAGCACAGGAACACAAAATAAATATGCAATGTGAAATTAAACTAATGACACTCTAATTATTATTATACTTTGACAGAACCTGTGAAAGGTTGAATTGGATTTTTGCCAACGTTCAATAAAGCTTTTGTAACTTAACAAAAGTAGCTATGAAAGAATACATTTGTGGCTATTTAGATTTGTTTTACGTTTTTTATATTTATGTAAAGTGATTTAAATACGTCTACCATGTACTGGGCAACTGTAAAAACATGAAGCATCATTTCTTCATCTCCTACATGAAGCAATCTCTTCCTGTTTTTTTGCTAGAGCAAGAAGATTAGCTAAGGATTGCAGTAGCCTCTGAAGGGCAGTATATCTCCAGGAGGAAGGTTGTGACTAAACTTGCCATAACTTGGAGAAACTCTTGCAAAATGCTGAGCTTCATAGGTCTGGGATTGTATGCCTCTGCAGAGAATGATTTCCCCCAGTGGATTTGGTCCAGAACTGCAGCATTCGATCCATCATCAAACTCCAGAAAGTATTTTTCAGAAAGTTTGCTGCAAAAAGTCTAAGATGTGGTACAGTTTGCTTTCTAATTGTGGATCAATTCAGTGTGGTTCAAGAGTCAAGACTCTCTCTCTCTCTCTCTGTCTCTGCCCTCTAAATACTGGAGGGAATACATCTCCCTGGACATGAGAACAATGGCTTGTGGTTACAATTCTTCACAAACACCTACTTGCACAGATTGTAAATAGGGGAAGATAGAGCTTCCATTATACTGAGTATCTATTTGCATTTAGATGGAAAACGAGGCACAGCAGAGAGATGCAGCAGGTCAGTCTTTCTCTCTCTCTCTCTCTCTCTCTCTCTCTCTCTCTCTCTCTGTTTCTCTCACTGTCTTACACACCCTCTTGCTGTATCACTGGAACTTCTACATCCTTTCACAAACATACAGATGCAGGGAGAGAGAGAGAGAGACGGGGGAGAGAAAGACAGAGAGCAAGGAACAACAAGAGGGTTAATAAAGCAAAGAGAGAGAAAGATAGACAGACCTAAAGAAGAAGAAAGACAGAGAAAGGGTAAGAAAGAGAGGCAGAGTAAAACAGTGAGACAGAAAAAGAATAAGTAAGTGATAGACGGAGAGTAAGAAAGAACATAGGAAAGACAGAAAGAAAAAGAAGTTACAGAATGTGATGCAGAAAAAAGAAAGAAAATAAGAGAAATTGGGAGAGACACAGTAAGAGATTCCAAATGAATGACACAGAAAAAAGAAAAGGTGAAGAAAGAAAAAATGACAAAAAGGAAAGTATATGAGAAAGTTTCAGAGAAAGAAACATAAAATAAGAAAGAAAAAGTTGGAAGGAGAAAGAAAGAAAGAACAGGAAGAGAGAGAAAGAATAAATGAGAGATAAAAAGTATGAAAGAAAAATGAAAGAGTAAGAAAGAAAGAAAGCAAGCTAGAAGGTAAGAAAGAAGAAGAAAAGGAGTTCTGAGTAAGAAGAAAAGCAAGACAGAGAGAGTGAGAAATATTGCTTATTTTCTCATATGGGATCTTCACAAGTCAGGTAAATCCTGCATCGTCTAAATGTTTTAAGTCCTAGAGTTGCGATTATTGATTTGCAATACTACAATGTAATTACACATTTATTTACATTATAACAGGTTCTACTCTGCACTTCTGACTTTATTCTGCAAAACGAGACTGTATCCACAACAAAGTCAAAGTCAAAGCCATCACAGATGTGAGGAATTAATCGTATTTCTCCAGGATATACCAGTATGACACAGTTCATGAGTTTAGAATCTACACTTTCCATATGCTTTCTCTGCTCACTTCAATGAGCCATTGAGTAAGACATTAAGACTAGAAATCTACTCAATGCTTCAGTTATCCTGAGTTTCTCGGGGTTAAATTACAAACCCTGTCCACATATCACCAACATGGAGAGACTAGTGAAGAGTGAAACTAATACATAAATAAATCACAGCAAAAACTTGTCACATGCCACGGTTTCCATATATTACAGTCAGGCTCCTGAGTCAAAGATTATATACATTCACACGCTGATGGTTTCACTGCTTGCACTCTATAATCTGGGAGATATCACATGAGCACCAACAATCAATATGTTTGATATGTTCCATTTCTCTTCTCTGTTTCCTTCTTCTTTCATCTACTCGATTCTCAGAGGCTCTAATTTAAAGGCTCTTGAATTTCAAGCAATTTCAATATTATTTCAAGCTAAACTATATTGCTAAACTATATTGCACATATGTGAAGGCACCATTATTGCTGAACCATATATACATGTTTTGGCAACATATGCATAGCACAAGCCAAACTAGAGGTAACACTGCCATTGCCTTGTACCGCTGGACACTCTTGGTGAGTAAACGGATGAAGTTTCAACCAAAAAGGGTTCCTCTATTGTACAGTGTCTAGCTTGTCACAATAGAAGAACCGTTATTTGTGCTATATAGAACCATTTTTTTAAAGGATATACTACCTAAAAATGAGTATCTGAATTGCTGATCTGTAAGTTCACTACATAACAGCTTCACAGAAACTTTAAACTTTACTTTTCCACTTTAAAGTGCAAATTTTATGTAGTTACTACTTAATATTTATTTTTAACACGGTAACCTGATCAAATTACATGTGTAGTTTCAAAGTATTCATTTAAAGATAACTCTTGTACATTTAAGGTATTTGGTACGTGCTCTTATCCAGAGTGACACACATTTTGATGATTTTACACAGGTAGGCTAAGGTAGTGTTAGGAGTCTTGCCCAAGGACTCTTATTGGTATTGTGTAGGGTGTGCACCCAGGTGGGGGATTGGACTACGCTACACCAACCATTCATTTAAAGATAATAGATCCTTTAAAGCCAGAACTTTGGTTATCATGTCAGAACACTGCTAGTACTACAGCTAACTAAATGTTAGGGAAGTTGTAGATAATTGCACACCTTCTGTTGCAATCAGGAAATCAGATCTGTTTTCTGAGAATGCAACTTGTGTGCTGTTCAGTGATTCTTATGGAAGGTGGTGGAACAGGGGACAGTGCAGTGTGAAGCAAACAGGCTGAAGCTAGACTTGGAGACGGGATGTGTCCTTTCACCTCAGGCTTTGTGTTTTATGTTTTTGCCTATATGGGGGGATGAGATGGATGAAGGAATGATCACAGTTTTCAAGGGGGGCCTCGGAGACTGACTGGTACCCTTGATAGTGCTATAGTAGTGGTCAAGTGTTGTGTGTTCGCTGGTAGGTCAGCTACTTAATTATTTGTATTGGGGTAATTCAACACTCATACAATGGCGATAGGAGAGTCTGAGTATTCCTTTTCTACATCTATAATCTAGTCATCCAGCAGTTGTTGAGCTAAATTGGCTTGTCCCAGTTGGGGAACATAGATCCTGACCAAGCTTAGGGTTAAATTCACAGGATGAGTAAATTGGCTTGTAACTGGTAACAAAAGATTTCAGTTCAGGAGAAACACATTCTGGTCAGGACAGTTATGTCCATCCACCCTCTGTGGTCAGTGTAAAAACATACTTCGTTGTCTTTGGCTTTCTGACTGAGAGCAGGCTCCATTGGGAGAGCAGCATTGGGAGTGGTTTCATTTAACCACATCTCACCGATGCAGAAATCATTCTTATCATTCAGAAATCATTCTGTCATTCTTACCAGCAGTTTCAAGTTGTCCATTTTGTAAGCAAACATGTGTCAGAGAGAAGTGTGCTGGGGAGCACAGACGAAAAACCATGTCTACAAAGTTGCGTGAGTGCGCCGCCACTTCTCCTGTGAGCTCTCCGCCTTTGTGGGTTTTTGTTACGAGAGGACAGCTGGCGATCTCCTGAGTTTCTCTGAAGAATTTCTGTGGGTACACATTCAAAGTATGGAAATTTCAATGTTAAGCCCCTGATGTGTAGGAGCTCAATCTGGTCAAAAGTAAGTCAAATTTGAAGCACAAGTTTAACAAGTACAGTAAACACCCAGCACCCAAACACCATGGTTGCTTCTCAGAGTACCATCTTGACAAAGAGAGTATCTTGAAAGCATAATAAATCTGTGGCAGTGAATACATCAGTAGTTACATTGTTGTTTCATGTATTATTAATGTATAACTACACAGTTATAAGAGACAATATAAAGTGAGACCAAACATTCTGCAGACAGACAAGCAAGAAGCCATTGCAAACATACAGATGCTATAAATTTCTTGTTTATTTTTTGGTAAACTAACGTTATTGTGGATGTCATAGTATCCATATTTTTGCATTTAAAAATGGTGCTCTGAATTCACATTTACGATTCAGGTGTCAGTTATATCAACATAATTCTTGCCAAAACTGGTGAACTGAAGCTTTATGTAGATGATGGGTGCCCCTTTTCCTATCTGAATCTTTTAGTATTGAGTATCAACTGATGCAGAGCCAATTAATGATTATGTTTTTAGATAATACAATTGGATATTACAGATTTTGGACAAATTTTTTTAGAAATTACCATAATATGTTTATTATTAGTTTTTAATCTAGTTAGACTGACCTATCCAATGATTTTGCTACCAAATATATTAAGAAATACTGCAGTGGCATTTATTTTCAAGATGTCTGCATTGGTTTAGACTTAAAACTAACATCCTTTTGGATTACTTATGTGAACTAATGTTATGAATATGCTACAGTTTGCTTTAACAAATGTACAGTATATATGGCATACTTCTATACTTTCCATACTTTAATCATATGTAACTTTTAAAAACATGCCTCACTGCTGCAAGTTGTGGGTAATGTCTATTTATGGCACCTCTTCAAGGAAAATGAGCGAAAAGACATGAGAGGATTTTGTACTATAGGTTTATCATAGCCAATGTGCAATTCATTACAACATGCCCTAGATAGGCTGAGATGTTGACCCATCGGTCAGGTCATTTTTAGTGTCGATGTCACACTGATTTACTCATATGCAACTTGACACACTTGAATCATGTAAAGCACCATTTTTTCAGTGTTGCGTTAGTAATGTTTCGTTTCTGGTCCAGAGCAGACTGGCGAAGCAATTCTGATAAAACCACATTCAAATAGAGAGATGATTTATTTTGATGGGTGTTAGGTTTGTTTATTTTATGGGCTTTTTCCTCTATTACAAAAACAGATCTGTTCTCCCTATCTTTCTTTTTTGGCTGACTGGTTGATGGATGGTTAATGGATTGATTACATGCATTTTTAAACCATCAGTCAATTGCAGTCTCAAAACAGTGAAACTTTCTAGAGGAAATGGAGGGAAGTTAGCATGCTTAGCTCTCTCCTCTTGGTGGACAGATAGGTAAATGGTGCATGACCACAGTGGGGCTACAGGTTGTAACTGTACACAAACACAGTAGACCTGGATGATGGCTATTTGATTTCTCATAAAGTGACCCATCAGTGGAAGTACAAGATGGGCGTTTCTAATAAAGTGGCTAGTGAGTAGACTTGCAAGGTAGGTGTTTGTGATGAACTGTCCAGTGGGAAGTGTACAGTAGGTTTTTCTATTAAAGTAGCCAGTGAGAGGAAGTATAAGATTTATGTTTCTAATAAAGTGGTCAGTGCGTGAAAGAAGAAGACGGGTGTTTGTAATTGCCAGTGAGTGCAAGTGCAAGATAAGTGTTCCTAATGAAGTGGCCATTGAGTTGAAGTACAAGTGTTTCTAATAAAGTTGCCAGTGAGAGACGTATGTACAAGGTGTGTGTTTCCAGTAAAGTGACCAGTGAGTGGAACTAAAAGGTGAGTGTTTCTAATAAATTGGACAATGAATATGGAATGCAAGAACATGAAATGCATGGAGGCATATTGAAAATCTTTGCCATGTACATTTTACATACAAGAGCCACTTTACAGCAGTGGAATTTTATTCAAGTGATGCAGAAAAGAGCAAGCTGATATCAAAATGTAGATGATATTAACAGCTAGAAATGTAGCTTTCCCTTTGCTTGAATACTTGAACATAGCGGTGTTTGCATATGCAGCATTTCTTATTTTGGATATTTAAAACAGTGTTATGCAGTTCTCATTCTGCAATCATCATTATGTACTGTACAGTTTACTGTTTTGACCTGATTCCTGATTACACCCTATAATTACCGCACCATTTATGTGTCTGAACAGGTGTACGAGAAGATACTAACATGCTGCAATTGAGTTCTAAACCTATTATAAACAAAGCACTGTCTGATCCAGTGTCATGATAGGACCCATACTAATATGGGCTGTGGCCAAAAATTAAATGTCTAAAAGTAGTTAATGTTTTAATTACATGATTATTTACCTAGCTAATTACATATTGAATTACTTCTAGCCCTAAACATGATTAACAGGTCCTGGTATGCAATTCTGGCCTTTTTCAGTTTGTTTTGATGTCAAAGTATAACAAAAACATGGCACAAATGTAACAAATATTTTTTCTTTCTGCAAATAAAGACAACAGTATCGTTTCATCAAATTAAAATCATCATAAAATATCTGCTCTTTTGCTTACGTACATAAATGTGGCATGAATAGAAAGTTGAGGATGTGGACTTCAATGAGTTATGTGATATAAGTGAAATTAATATAATATAAGGCTGAAATGAACAGATAGAAAAATGATAAATAAATTACATGATGATAAATTCCTTTCACCACCATTTTTTAAAATATTCTTAATTCATCTTCCTGATTTGGCGCTTTGTACCATTTGTAGTGGTGCAGGCTTAAGCCCAGCTACTTGAATGCTGTATATTGCTATGATAGAATCCATGGTAGTAGCCCTCTTATTGAAATACAGCTTTAAATGTCTGCCCAGTGCTTGCTGAAGACCTGTGCATGAATCAATAAGCAGCAAACCAACAAAAGCAATAGCAATGTGGAAAGCTCTGGTTCTCCTCAAGAGCATCCACTGTGACATGAGTGGTCTGAATAAGTGAAAGTGAGAGCCTATCATGATTGGAACCATCAACTGTATAGATAATATATGTGATATAAACACTTGTTGATTTGAACATGCACCCACTGTTTCGTTCAACAGATGTCAGTGAAGAAAATCAGAAATTGTATTCACTCTTATTCATCAAAGTTGCTTACGGTCAAATCTGGCCTTAAATTGAGTGAGGTTAACTAACTAAAACTATTATCAATATTATCTATAATGCTAATAATAAGATTAAAATGACAGTAATACTAATAATCTGTGCATGTGGAAATCAAGCACAAAAGTGGATATATGTCTTTTGCATGTACATTGATATAAACAATTGCTGCAACTCTTCCATGTTCCGTTTAAAGACATATTATACTGGGCTTTTGATTTATACTACCACACACCAAAAAATAAACAATACAAAACATTGGTATTGCAGAAGCATTGCATAGACTGCAATGATTTAGCATTTATTTTATTTTAAGAAAATTATCACATTACACAATCACGACATTATACCATCTTAAAAACTTGTTTTGTTTGTATTTCACATTTTATGTTTTGTAGTTATTGTAATTTTAACTAGGAATGATAAAGTTTGGTCAGTGCACTCACTCATGCCTAAGAACATAGCATAGCTATTGACCCACAAGCCATTACCCAAACATCTGCATGAATTAGGGCATGCATCATACAAATTATATGTAAAATAAGGTACAGGTAGACAGGTGCTTGATTCTCCACTTGTTTTCATATGAACGTTTCAAGAATCAGATGAAGAGTAGCTTGTATATCATAAAAGGTGGTCAAATCTGTGCTCTCGTTTGATTTTGATTAATAAGAGCCTCTGCGATTAATCATGATTAATCATTTTAATCACTTGACATATTAATTATCACCAGTGATAAGTGTGACTTCTAAGGGTCAAGATCATTTTTTTCTTGTAATGGGAAAAGGCTGCTTCTTGCTGGACCGGTTATGAAGGTGTGGATGGTTCACTGATGTTTGTTGTGATGATGACAGAAAATTCAGCATGTCATTACAGAGGTTGGAACAGAGTAGGAAGGAGAGATAAGGGGGAAAAAAATAGGTAGGTAAAAGAATGGCAATAGATGAAGCGGATGAACATTAGACAGAGGAATGAAAGGACATGTTCATCCGTTCATAGCGGGAGGTGTTCTTTCCTCCACAATCACCATCATTACTCTCATAATTACAGCCATTATTGCAATCATCATCATCATCATCATCATTAGGCTGGGCTGCTCAGTTGTTAACCAGGCCTGAGACTGACACACAGCCAGTCATAAAGAGAGGAATTAAAATTAATGGGCCCCATTCATGGTTCGTTTGTTGGGACTTGAGTGCGTTCTTTGAAAACAGGTTTTTGCGATAAGAGTATTGGTTTCATATGGAACCATAATGTAGGGAGGTAGCACCAAACTTTGTGCCCTGGTCAAGAAAAAATGAAAAGGGAAATAAAAAAATTAAATACTTATTATGTTGAATTTCTTTATGAGGTTGATTGGTGTGTATTTAAGGATTAAACAGCTGACAATGTGAGGGAAGTGTGCTTTGAATCATCAATCTTGCTTTACTTTAATAAGGATAAGGCTTAAACTTGGTCTGTGTTCAAAACAATCAAGGTAAAAAGAGGGACATTCAAAAGAGAAAAACTAAAAAATATATTTAAATATATTTAAATACGATTACTGTCATTTTCACTGAAACTGCTCCACAAATGGTTTATAGGTTGGAACACAGTAACTACCTACTTTGATGAGTTTTGTCATCTTGTCTCAGGTCTCCAGTTGCCTCTGAAAAGCAAGGGGTGCTGCTCTTTCTCCCTCAGTGACTGCCTCTGGAACTGTGTGTTTTACAAGTTAAGCTAATTTCATTTGGTTATGATCTCAGAAACACTATCTATTTAACCGTCTGGGGTCCATGAACTCAATTATGCAACAAATTGCATGTTTCTATATATGTTTGCTAATTCAGCACAGAAATAAAGATCAAACATTTGTTAGAATCTGCTTAAAGAGGATAAGGAGGATATAAATTATTGTGGCATGTAATCATGATGGTAGAAATAGAACATGGTAGACACATGCAGGATGGTTGATGTAGAACATGGTAAAGCATTAAAAATGGTAGATATTGAATCTGGTGGAGTCATACAGGATGGTTGATATTGAACATGGTGGAACAAATACAGAATGTCAGGTATAGAACCTGTTGAAACACATAGAGGACGGTAAATGTAGAACATAGTGATACACATAGGACACAAACTCAACAAACAAAAAAATGCATTCTACAGTAACCTGCATTTACAGTGTCAACATTTAGGCTGGTAGTGAAGCCTGTCAGGACTTTTATCAGTCCTCTTACTTTATTTTTTATGTATTTGAAATTATTGTTTTGTAATGTGCTCAAATTTACTTATGATCTAGTTTCAATGACTTGCTTTAAATGATTTCGGCTGCCTTTTGTGTTCAGCTGCTAAACTGGGAGAGACAAAGAGTCACAGCTGTAAGAAAACAACAAAGTAAACAAGAGGATGAATAATTCATGTATGTAGTAAACACCCCCTCATGATGAAGTGTGAGAGGATGAAAATTCTAGCATTAGATGATGCTGTTGACATTGAGGATATCATTATGGGCTGAATGAAACACACTAATATAAACACACGTGTGTGTCTTCAAGACCACTAGGGTGGTATCCATTCTGAAGAAGCCCACATAACCCCGACATCAGCAACTACTTACCAGTATCTTCCCTTTCTACATTTACATTTTACATTTATGGCATTTGGCTGACGCTCTTATCCAGAGCAACTTACAGTTTGATCATTTTACACAAGTAGGCCAAGGTAGTGTTAGGAATCTTGCCCAAGGACTCTTATTGGTATAGTGTAGGGTGCTTACCCAAGTGGGGGATTGAACCCTAGTCTACAGCGTAGAAGGCAGAGGTGATAACCACTACACTACACCAACCACCAACACCAACCTTTCTATGTTTTCAGAAATCCTTGAACACACAAAACAAGCTCCAGACTCCAGATACAGTCAACTACATGATTGTGGCAGTGGTTGAAGTATTACATAGAGATTATGAGGTTACATGAGGATCCGCATTGATTCTATATAGACTGGTGTCCCACAAGATTCAGTCTTTGGTCCTCTTCTCTTTTCCCTCTATACCAATAATATTTCTATGCATGCCATTAAAACCAACTGTTCAGCTTGTCAAGCAAAATCTTCCCTGTCCTGGCACCAAGGTGGTGAAAGTTAGTCTCTTGTTGACCCTAAACAGACTAATTTGTTTGAAAAGCACTTAATTACACAGTAATATCGCATTTAATTCAAAGAAAAATCTGTATATTGTGTATATTTGTTAGCAGCACTCTCTCCTAGACCTGGCAATGTTTTATCTCATGGGTATCACTAGGCTTAAAGGTATTATTTGTACTGGCTTAAGGATACATTTCCAAGTAGACAACAAAACACTTTTGTAAGTCATCTGGGATAGCAGAGTCTGGTAAATACTGTATGCCTTCTCTGTGTGTGTGTGTGTGTGTGTGTGTGTGTGTGTGTGTGTGTGTGTGTGTGTGTGTGTGTGTGGGAAGGTCTCTGTATGAAAAAATCAACTAGCATTTTTATCTATCAACAAAATGTCATTCCCACAGCATGGAGAACACCTGTCTTCTCTTCTTCAGGCACAAAAAATACAAAAGAGTGAAATATACCTTCACCAATAGATGTTAAGAGTTATTCTTGCCTCTTTACTATACTATTTACATGTAATTACATAATTATTTAATTAACTAGTTCCTTATAAATGAATTGCATTTGCATTTCATGTTCCACATAAAAAAAATAAATTTTTGCTTAATTTTTAATTAACTGTTACATACTCATTCATTATAAATTAACATATATTTTTGTCCTTTAAATGATCTTTTAAGTCCTTAAAATCCCAGGCTTATCACGTACTAAAGCTTATTATTCAGTAACTAAGGGGACTTTAATGCAAATTTGTTGAGCTGTTCTTTGGTTATGTAAGTGTGTAATAAAACTGGCCATTAAGGGCTTAATTGTCATAAAGCGTTTTAAAAGTTCTTTAAATTATTTCAGTGGTTAAATGAAGCCTATAGAGAACAGAAAATGTTCAATTTGGTTAACCAGCCTGATTTAGCAAGCTGCTTTATCAGTGTTATGTCATTGTGACATACACTGGTCAGTTCACCCCTAAAAGTGCTGTGACACAACCTAATGTCACAATAAATCAGTGTCAAATACACTAAGAGCAGATGTAACATTTATGTATGCCTGTGGGCGTTGTCATTGAGTTAGTACACAGGTGTCCTGTAGCCTTATGAACACTGCCCTACAGTAATGTGTTAGCCTTTCCCAGTTTCGTTGTTCTGATTAAATAATTGTCAAGCCAACGGTGAGCTGAATCAGATGCCGGGCATGGAAATAGGCCTAATCAGCTCTAGCCCAGCATGACACTTCACATCATTTCATTATTCTCTTCTTGCAGACAGTAGCTTAAAGATAAAAAAGCAGCTTCATGTCATCAAACAATACAAACACAGTTCATAAATCTTTTCTCTGAGCCTGTCTTTGTTGTCAGGCCTATCTCACCCCAGGAAATGAAGGCTCATAATTTATAGAGTGCAAGTCGAAACTATATTTATACGATGACAGGTTCCTTATATTTCATGTCATTTGGCTAGTCTTATGCTTAGTCTTATGTTTTAGCACACCAGGTTCCATCACTGAGCCATAACTGAGTTATGAAAACATAGAAAATGATATATGCTGTGGGAAACTTCTAGGGCTGAAAGACATAGTCAACAAAGTTGAGAAAAAAAAAGCAGATGCATCAACATATGTTTTACCTCAAAACAAAAGCATGATAGAATGCTTATCTACTCTGTTATTTATTACTGACAGATTGCAGTACACTGCAGGAAGCATAGGGGGCGACAATTGTTTTTGCTTTAGCATATAAATAAATACTTGTAACACTGACAAAGCTTTGATTGTTGATGGTGGAGTGTGAAGTGAGAGGAAACAGTGAACACCTAATGATTTGATTAGATGATTAACCATAGTCCATTGATTTATCAATTTTAGAAATAATCATTCATTGCAGCCTTAGAAACTTCACATATAAACGTACAGGATTGAAAACTAGGAGTTAATCAGTGATGGAGCGACTGACGCCACATTAACAAGATGGGATAATGAGATAAGGAGGCCACTCATTTGGACTCAAGTGGGTCCGTTGCCATCCACCTGTGAGCTGTGATTTTTCCAGCATCTTTGGCTGTGTGAAAGACAATCAGCTCCTGAATATATCAGCATGTCACAAATTTACAAACCACCCCCTTACTGTGAATATGATTGATCAGCCAAGATACAATTGATGTCTGAAGTTTGCCTCTTTAATTTGCATTGAAGCTGCACAGCTAATAAAGCTAATAAGTAATGAAAGATGCCCCATCAGTTAGTAGTGAGAAAACTTCCTAAATCATTGCACAGTTGCCTTAAACCATAAGAAAGTTGTGCTCCCAAGTGGCACAACTGTCTTAAGGTTGGAAGATTGCAAATTTGATCTATAGCCATGCTACATTCATCCATGGCCAAAATTCCAAGAGCATAATTGGCCCCCAAGTGGGTAGGATGGTCCTTCCTCTCCTTACATCTTGTCATATCAAAAGTGTGGGAGTCTATTAGCTCAAATATAAAGAACTGATAGCATTTTCTTCTAAGCTTGTTGAGCTGTCCAATGATGTTGCATTAGCAAACGTTTGAAAAGATGTGCAGCTTTACAGAAAGCCCACGTCTAAGTCCCAAATGAACAAGTCAAGGGTGACACTTTCAAGAAACCCCATAAGAGCAGGAAGAAGAAACCTTGAGAGGAACCAAGACTCAAAAGGGGAACCCTTCCTCCTCTGGCTGACACCAAACAGCAAAACAAAAACACAACAGCAGAAATAACTAGATGTGCATTTCCTGAAGGAACTGCAAGAGTGCTTGAAAACAGCTGCAAGTGTGTGTGTGTTTGTGTGTGTTTCTGTGTAGGTGAGCAACACCTCCTTATGTATGTGTCTGTGTGTCTGTGTGTGTGTCTCTGTGTGTGTGTCTGTGTGTCTCTCTGTGTGTGTGTCTGTGTGTCTGTGTGTGTTTGTCTGTGTGTGTGTGTGTGTGTGTGTGTGTGTGTGTGTGTGTGTGTGTATGTCTGTGTGTGTGTGTCTGTGTGAGAGGGAGAGATGTATGTGTTTGAGGGGGGAGGGGGGGGTCATTCAAATGAACTGTTACTCTGTTATTATGCAGCTCTTAATGGAGAAGCCTTGTTTGAGTCTGATTTGCACCCTCTGAACAAACAGTCATAACTCGGGAAATATTTACTCTATTGCTTGACTGGATAGATGGTGTGAGATAACCCCCTTGAGGATTATTTTGGTGTAATGTTGTGTGTGAGAAAAAAAGGCTGAGTTATGACAAGTTAAACACAGAGAAAATCTTGAAATAAGCAGATTCTGATTTTGAGAAATTTACACGGGAGTGAATGGGGCAGTTTTCTGTGCCTAGTGTCAAACAAATGCTCATAAATCTAAAGCTAATTGATAAAATGATGAGATATTTTGAGGTTTCAGAAAGGAGAAGTTTCTCTACCATTAAAACTGATAAGGAGTTTCTAGGTTTTTTTAAAAAAGTTTAAGGATTTTAAAGCAGATTCCCTGCGTGATCAGCTGTGTCTGTGAGACTGAGTGGCCTGCTGTGACATCACATCGATGTCAGCTAGAATTTGAAGTTCTGAACATTCTGCCATTCATTCTTATGGGAGGTTTTTAATTTTTAAACTTGATTTTATTAAAAACTACCGATCCGATCGACTCCAAAATACATAACACAAGTCACAGCGCTGAGACCTTCAAATTGCAGTTTGAACAGAGTCTGTACGTTAAGCGGTTCGGGCTGTATTAATCACAGAAAAGTGTGGAAGAAGAATAAGAAGTTTGAGAGATAACAACAGAGCGCTTTTTGAAGCACTCTACTAAGAAGAGGTTTTTATGATTAACATTCAGTTAAAAAATATTGAAAAAAAAAAAAACCACACAAATTCAGCCCAGTTTTAACATAGTTTGTTGCAGCCGACAAATGTCCAGCATCAGGCCCGAATATGAGCGTCAGGAACAATGAAGGGGTCTTGTAGTGTGATGTAAAGAACAGCAATGTGTGCATTTCATACAAGCAGGGTTTATTACTGTAAACCTCTTCTTCCTGGACTCCCTGAGAAATAATTGCATACTCTAGAACAAAATGCAGCAGCACGGAACCTAACAAAAACAAAAAAGAGAGATCAGATCACTCCCATTTTGAAAATACCTCACTGGCTGCCTGTATCTTTCAGGATAGATTTTAAAGTTCTGCTACTGGTGTTTAAGGTTCTAAATGGCCTTAAAGCACCTACGTACATCACGTCTGTTTATCTTCCAGCACATGAGCCTTCTGCAAATACCTTCCATACAAAAACAGTAAGAGGAGACCTTTTCGATTATTATGCCTTGACACTGTGGAACTCAATCCCCCCTTTTATTAGACAGTCAAACTTTAAGTGGTCACTTTAAGAAACAATTGAAAATGTATCTCTTTTAACTAAGTATTTTCTCGGAAACCCCAGGACACCCCAACTTTTTTTCCACCTAGTTTGACATCTTGTATGATGCATTCCTTGACATTAGCTAGTAGGATGACTCTCTGTCCCACATATGTAAATGCAGTGAAGAGAAAGATGGATGCTGCTGTTGTAGCTCTATCAGGTGGAACAACAAAACAGAGGAAGGGCTCATTAAGCTATGGCAACAATACCCCTGCCTATCTGACATTTCCTCAAGAAAGTACCATGACAGAGTACAAAAAGAAATATTTTGGCAAGAAATAGTATTTACAACATCTGCTTACATAGAGCGAACCTGATAGCTACATTTACATATTGTCCTTGATGTTAACATATATTTTATCTTAAGTTCTCTTTGAAGGATAGACAGTCCATACTGCCCACTTCATGACGCCCAGAAATGGGTCCACAATATATTTTTTTCTTTCTTTTCTTTTTATTTTCACTAAACAAAACCAGCAGCAGCACACAATGCTTCTAATTGACAGTTTTCACCTCCCTGATGACCTATGAACATAAACGATGATTGGTCGGCTTAAAACTTGTAGTGCTGACAGTCTCTCGACCAAGACACAGCACTAATTTATGGTATTATATGCCTAATCTGACATGGTGACCATTATGAAACAATATTGTGTAGTCTGATCCCAGGATTATGACAACTAATGACTACTAGGCCTGTAAGAGTAACAAATGAGAAATAGCTCTATGAAAACCAGACACTGTTAATGACTAGTAACAGTGTTACAGTTACAGTCACTGTTACTGACTAGTACCAGTGTTACAATGTTACAGTTATAGTCACTGTTACTGACTAGGACCAGTGTTACAATGTTACAATTATAGTCACTGTTACTGACTAGTACAAGTGTTACAATGTTACAGTTATAGTCACTGTTACTGACTAGTACCAGTGTTACAATGTTACAGTTATAGTCACTGTTACTGACTAGGACCAGTGTTACAATGTTACAATTATAGTCACTGTTACTGACTAGTACCAGTGTTACAATATTACAGTTATAGTCACTGTTACAGACTAGTAAAAGTATTACAGTGTTACAGCTACAGCTCTATGAAAATGACCCTATCAAAACCAGTCACTGTTACTGACTAGTGTGTTACAGTCAAGGTCACTGTTATTGACTAACACCACTGTTACTGACTAGCAAATGTATTGCAGTGTTATAGTTACAGCACTATAGAAATGACTCTTTGTAAACCAATCACTGTTACTGACTAGTTAGTGTAACAGTATTACAGTCACCGTTTCTGACTAGTAACAAATGACCAAGAGATCTATACAAACCAATACCTACTGTTATAACCATACTGCAGTGGAAATAAGAGTCAAATCTATGACCATTAGTGAATACTATTAATAGCCATGATTATTTGTGAAGAACTATAAATTATGAGGCAGGTGCAGCATCGTCCATCATTGAACCTTAATTACTGGACACAATATGTAGTGTTAAAAGAGGACAAGCAGTGGCTGGCATTTACAGCCTATCTGAAAAGGCAGAGCCAGAAGGTAGCAAAGACATTAAACTACTGAATACATTTGAGATAAGGTTGAAAATTGTCTGAATTTGTTTTTATAAACAAACTGTCACGTTAAAGAAGATTATATGGCCATAATAATATTCTGAGGGGAAATAAGCTGAAGAAAATTTACTGAAATAAGAACAAGGCTAAGGGTAGTGAAGCGAAGGTAAGTGAAAGGAAAATATTTTGGCTTGATGTTTTGAGTGATTTTGCAATAGCTACAGCAATTACTATGGATGAAATGTCCTTGAGGCCTGAAAAGTAAGTGAAAATATAGCAACAACAGGGAAGGCGGAGACGGAGGTAGTAGACATGAGAAAATGGCATAAAATAGAGGAAGTGTTGGTTGTGTAGAAGTATGGTTTGTTATTGGACAAATATCTTGTCTTTCTGCTGAATGTCAGGTATTGCATAATTCATTTTGGTGTCACATTGAAATGATTTGCCATTGCCTGATATGCACACACATATACACACAAATGCTCTCTCAGTGTGCTTGGAGTCACTCTGCTGACAGTCGCTTTGAGTTTGAGGGTATGGTTGAGGAAGCACACAGAGAATTTACTGTATTGGAGTACAGCTGTTTATTGCTTCTCTGTGACTTCATGACCTGAGAAAAATTGCTCTTATTGCCCTGGATGACCTGAGAACATCAATTCTACCACCATCTCTCTCTCTCTCTTTCTCTCTCTCTCCAACAGTGGTATTACAAGGACAGGGTCCAACTCCATTACTTCATATCCCCTTCTTATTACAACCACTGAATTCACACTTTTAGCTGAAGACACGACACCTCTGACCTCCTACCAACTTTACACTAATTCACTTTCGCTGCATTCACACCAATTCAATGGCAAGTGTGTATGTGTCTGAAAAACCTCCAACTCCAGTTAGGCTAAGGATACACCAAAGTGACACCAAAGTGACACCAAAACAACTTATCAAATTTTACACTGATTCCCATCTTCTAACATCACTTCCTGTCTACCAACTTTACACCAATTAATTTCTTCAATATTACAGCAATTTGCTTCCACCAACTTGACACTAAATTACTTCTGTAAACTTCAGACCAATTAATTTCCTCCCGCTTTATATTAACAGACTTTGCTAATTCGCTTTTAATGACTTTACACCAATTCACCTTCACAAACTTAACACCAGTTCAGTACATCCAACTTTAGACTATTGTACTTTTACAAAAATTTACACCAATTGTTTTCCTCCAAATTTACTCCAATTCTTCTCTTCTACCTTTACACCAATTCACTTTCACTTTGCACCAATTTACCTTCTTCAACTTTACACCAATTCACCTCCTGCAAGTTTCACCAATATACTTCATGCCAATTTGCACTGTACAATGCTTCACCAATTGAATTTCCTCATCTTTACTTCAATGCACCTCCTTCTTTATATCAACTTTATATCAACTCAATTCTTCAGACATTACACCAATTCAGCTCTAACTTACACAACAGTTCCCTTATCTAAATCTATTCCAATTTATTCACACCAATTTTACATTAGTTCACTGACCTTAACTTTATACCAATCCTCTTTATACCAAACCTCTTCCACCAGCTTTACACTGTTCATCCCATTGCTTAGTTAAGCTCCTCTAACCAGGCCTTGAGATACAATATTGTATCATGTGAGAGCTCAATTTAATATAAATTGCCACAGGGAGTTTGCAGTTTGTGGAAGTGACCAGGCTAACAGTTGAGGAACTACAGCAGCTCTTTGTTTTCTAACAACTTATTTATTCCCCCTTTTCCCCACACTGAGAGAGAACCAGACAAAGACAGAGCACACACTGAGCACACAAAACAAATAATCTGTGTGAGAGGCTGAAAAGCTGTTTTGGGTTGGTTTTGTGTATTTCCACCTTGGTGGTTTAAAAGAAAATTCCATTTAAGGTTTGTCCACAAAACCATGGCAATTCCGCTAAGAAATATAGCCTTTATTTCTGGCACCAGCCTGAAACTAATAAACTGAGCTAATGATAATAAATCCTTCCTTTCTCATTATCCAGTGGCAGTTCTAGAAAATGTTACCAGGGGTGTCAAAGGGATGGCAGGGAGTTTCAGCAGGTTGGTAGTGTTTGAGTGTGACCAGGGTGGGGGATGGGGTGTTGGGGGTGAAGAGGGGATAAATGTTCTGCCAATAGCAAAACAACTCTCCTCTTAAAGGTGCAAATACCCACCCAACAGCAAAGTGGAAGTCAATGACATGCACGAAATTTTGACATGGCATGTGAGGTGGCCTATAAGATTTTGGTAGGAAATCTGTAGGCTTTTGGTAGGACCCTACAAACCCCAGCCAACCCTTTACACCATGCATGCCATTATCGCATGTGTTATGAAAGCAGCGTTACAGTCCTGATTGACTTTGAACTGTACCAGCCTTCACAGTGATCCTCTGCGCTTCTGCAGTCAACTGTCCTGTAAATCAGCTTGGTACTCAGGAAGCATACATGGAGGCTGTGGTGCTGTTTTGTCAGGCAGTTTTGATTTTACTTGTTAGAAGAACCAGTGACTTAAACGGTTTACAACCAGGTGTATTGCATTAACAACCATGCTTTGAAGCATGTATGAAAATGCTGAACAGGCACAGGTGACCTTGATTGTTGATCAAGAAGGTTGGAAATAGTGGTTGAAAGTGCACAAGACTGTGATGCTTCTGCAAGAATGTGGGAAAGATAAGAGCAAGTGTTATTGTTTGGAAGTGTGACATCTGTTGATATTTTAGTCCAGGTTTTGAGGTCATATGTGGAAATTACACAGATCTTTTACCCCATGAGAAATAAGTCAAATCATGCACAAATTACATTACTGCACATCCTCTGGTAAAAATAAGCTCTGAAAGAGTGATATGGTCAGATGAGTATGCCACACATGCTTTTACCCACTTGTAGATATGGTGAAGGATGACCATATCTACAAGTGGGCGAGAGCGTGTGTGGCGTACACCAAGAGAACAGTATGTGCTTGAATGCTGCTCGACCTCTGTAGTGAAGCATCATGGTGGGTCTGTCATGCTGTGGTGGGCATTTTGATGGCATGTTTTGGCTCTACTTGTTCCTTTAGAAGAAAAATCACTGCAAATCAATGCAAAGATATTCCGCCTGATCACCTTTATCCACTGATGAAACAGTTCTAAGGGTACTAAGGTACTATTTGGGTGGTAGACCATTCTCAGCACTGCAGTAACACTGACATAGCGGTGGTGTGTTAGTATGTGTTGTGCTGATCTGAGTGGATCAGACAAAGCAGGGCTGCTGGAGTTTTTAAACACCTCAATGTCACTGCTGGACTGAGAATAGTCCACCAACCAAAAATATCCAGCCAACAGCGTCCTGTGGGCAGCGTCCTGTGACCACTGTTGAAGGACCAGAGGGTGACCAACACAAACTGTGCAGCAGCAGATAAGCTATCGTCTCTGACTTAACATCTACAAGGTGGACTGACAAGGTAAGAGTGTCTAATAGAGTGGACAGTGAGTGCACACAGTGTTTAAAAACTCCTTAACTTGTAATGGAAGTTAATGTAACACTTTTGAAGCAATTCAGACCATTTCTATTGGTCCTTTTATCACAAAATAAAAACTGACGAAAAATCAACAAGTATTATAGATTATGTAATGTTGGCTCTCACTTCTGACTTCTTATACAGAAATTTGTCACAGTTGAATCACACAGCGCAGTTGATCAGAGCAGATTCACTGTACACATTGGTTACTCTTGTTATTGTTAAAGTTTGCTCAGTTGTCTGAGAGACTATATCAATCTGTACTAAACAGACTGTACACCATGTCATAGCAGACCACATGAACATGCCACCTTGCCAAAACTCCCTGCCACCACTTTGCTACCACTGGAAAAACTTTCTAAATCTGCTACTGTACTTTACAAAGTCAAGGCTATACTTTTGGTCTTGTAGGTTAGTCCTGTTTCTCTCTGGGTTTACCACAAAGTCAGGACAGTTCTGTCTGAAACTGTAAAACAACAAGAATGACCGTTTCCTGGTGTGTACATTGTCAGTACTCTACTGTAGGTCAGACAGTATCTTAATCAAAAGCTCCATTTGAATTTCCACAAGTTCATCTAAGATCTGGATGAACCTTCATTACTGCATTTCTCTCTTTCTGTCCTTCTCCGTCTCTTTCCCCATCGCTCTGACTTCTTTTCTGTCTCTCACATCTTAGAGATAATGAGGCCACTCTCTCGAAAGACTCCGGTGGGTTTGGCTGTCCGCTCTGTCCCCCCTGCCTGTGCTGTGATCTTTCCAGCATCTCTGCCTGTCTGTTACAGAGTCTGTTCCCATAGCTCTCAGCTACAAGCTTGAGGCCTCTTAGTCTAAAGAGAACTTCACCACGAAGAGTGATTGGTTCCTAGTTTTATCACATTAATGCACTTAATTTTTAGCTTTTAACTGCAAATAAACACACATTTGCATGAGATAAGACACAGAAAATATTGCACTTTAAATCTTTAAAGTTGAATTTATGCTAGAACCTGTGTACATTGCGCTTTGCATGGTCACACCTCCCGTGATCCCACAGCAGAGCAAGCCCCTAGCAGGATGCCATGGTATAAGAAAAAAACAATCAATGGGTTGAATACTATACTGCATATGGACTGGAGACATGGATGCTGTTTATTCAAAGCCCAAAAATAAAAAAAAGCTCACCATGTAACATGACTTTGAATGTGGCTCATTAAATCCAAACACATAAAAGGAAGAATAAAAGGAAGAAATCACAGCATGTTGAGGTTATGTCATATTTATTGCTTCTTTCTCAGATTTTTTTTTTTGTGAAGTCTAAGTTTGATGTATCTCAGTTTCAGTTCATTACTATTACTTCATTGTAAGAGTGTCACAAGAGTGAAATTTGAGGCTCAGTCCACTCACAAATTTGTCATTCTCAGCCAAAAGTGCAAAACGGCAGGTGCTACTGCAACCCAGTGGTTCTTGTCCCATTTGGTCTGGTTCAGAAATTATTAGAAAGCAGCAAAGCACCAAAATTTGTAACCAAAAACCTGAAGTGTTACTTGGCCATTTTCACCCAAAAATGTCCAGTGGCCAAATTTCAGGGTATCCCTAATGATGTCTGAGGAGAACAAGGATGAAAATGATGTCTGAGACGGAAACGGCTGAAAGGTTGCTATTTGGTTGCTTTGCCCTACTAACCTAGTCAGTTTCAGGGGCTTCAGATCTACCATGAAACACAAACATGGTATGTTGCAGCTGTAGACTTAGTCTTTAGCTTACATGCTTTTTTTTTTAGCAAAAACTGATTTAATGTTACTTAATTAACTGATTATTTATTGATGTTTTACTGTGAACACATCCTTGCTGTTAGTCCATGGCTGTTGCTTTTCTTCTAATGATGCCAGGAAACATGACCGCAGTGTTGATAATGCCTCCTGCTGGATAAACCCCAGATTGCTAAACATGAGCAGTGAGTTTCAAAGCCACATGCACAAGTTGTACATATAAAAAAAATCTAGGTGATTCCATCGTTATAGCAGAGTTGCTCTGGAATTCAGCTATAGGTGCCTTTGGGAAACCAAGTGTTATATTTTCCTGTTTACATCACATGATAAGCGGTTTAGAAAATGTGTGTAAGTGTGTGTGTGTGTTTACATCAGGGCCCACTTTTCCCAAAGACATCAAAGTATTGAGATCATCTTAACTGGTAGAGAGAGTGTTCAGTGTTAAGAATCATCTTTGCTTTTTAGGAAACACAGCCCTAAAGCACTGTGACTTAAGCATGGGGTAAATTGTAATATTGCGCCCCCCTCCCCCCCAAACAATACACAGTCTATAAGCAACATACAGATTATGTAGGGACAAGCAATATACATAAGTGTGTGTGGCAGTGGAATGTAATTGTGTATTGGAATGAAACTGTGGTGCACAATGGTATGAATCAGAGAAGCAGGGTGTAATAACTGTAGCTATGGCCCAGCAGATGATATTACTGGTCAGCTGTTTATGAGGGTGATTGCAGGAGGAAAGTAATTGCTCCTGTGTCTGGCAGTATTAGAGTACAGGGTTGTGTAGCGCTTGCCGGAGGGGAGGAATTGAAAAGGTTTGTGTCCAGGGTGTGCAGATTATACAAGTCTTGTGTCATTAAACTGAACTTTCTGAAAAATCTGAACCATTCTCATGCAGGTGGTCTGAACAAAGCACATGTAGGTGCAACTACCAGCAAACTTTTTCCTCACACAGTGTCCAGGGCGTCAAAGTCAAAGCTTGGAGAGTCTTCTCCTCAGCAAACAGCTGTTATTTGGCTCCAGCTGGGTAAACATAGAATGTTAAACAATTCCCGCTTGCACTGCCGGAGAGCCATGTTTGCTTGTTCTGACTGGCTATTTTCACTCTGACAGCCTATCAAAACACATCACCTGCAATTAGAGGTACCCAAACACCACAGCCTGTGAATTCATTTACAGTGACAAAGTAATCTCTACATTGGACCAGTATCTGCCCTACCCCCCCTCCCCCCGTCCTCTCTTTCTCTCTCTCTCTTTCTCTCTCTGAATAAAGGTCTAAGCCCAAACACATGCTGATAAAATTCTCCCTGAGTACGACTTGTCCTGCCTCAAGTTTTGAATACAAACCTGACCTGACCAGAAAACATTCCCACCAACTGGAGACCAACAAAGCTGCACAGTTTAAATGACAGCACTGGTTAATTAAGCTAAGCAAAATGTTAATATACTTCTGCGTACAGCTTTCGTCAGATAATCAAGAGACAAGATTTTTAAAAGTCTATTTTTCAGCCATCTAAAAACAGATCTGTCAGTCAATGCTTTTGAACAACGTCCACTAAAGTTTTAGTTTGAATTTAGTTTGTTGGACAAGTATGTTTGTACATACAATGAATATCCATGCAAGTAAAACTGTCTTAAATCAGCGTTTATATATATATATATATATATATATGTGTGTGTGTGTGTGTGTGTGTGTGTGTGTGTGTGTGTGTGTGTGTATGTATATATATATATATATATATATATATATATATATATATATATATATATATATATATATAGCGTTTTTTTCTCATTATGAGGTTAGCACACTCATACTGTACATTTCTGTACATTTCAACTATAAACACTTTATATTCATAGTGCAATGCTATCATTGCTATGTACCTCAGTCCTTGCTGCTAGTCACCCATCCTGTCTGCTTCCGATTCCTTATTTACTGTTACATGTGTTCTAGTATGTGGAATACCTCCCTCCCCTGTCATCCCCTGTGTACTTCTCTCTATTTATATTTTTCTAAGTGTTTATATGTTTTTAAAATGCTTTGTTATACAAGAAATTAATTGTTATTAATTATTATATAAATAAATTATTGAATGCCATATATTCTGAATACATATGACAATAAGCCAGTCTTGCTTCTTGAATGTTTACATATTTTAATCAAATTATATAGAAAAGTAAAATGACATATCAAGGCAACAACTCAGTTACACTTACAAAATAACAACTTAAAAATAAAATGTACAAGGAAAAAAAGAATAAGCTAAACAATTTGATAAAAATATTTTATAATATATTACCATTGCTGAAACCAAGGTGTGAAATGCTGGGGACCCTTCCTAATTGACATATTGGACCCCCTGAATGTCTCAATTTTAATTCTGGGGGACCCCTACAGATAAATGTATTATGATGTTATGCTTTATAATTTGCTGTAACATATTTGTAAATCAAAAAATTTGCTCCAATTAGAAATTGGTGGAAAGGGTGAATTGTTATTAGGATGTGGGAATGTCCCACAGAATATTAGAGAGGATTAATGAGTGGCTGACTATATTACCAAACTAGAAATGATCATTTCCAAATAAATAATTGTCAAACCAAACGTTTTGTTGCCACTGAAGTTGCTTCATCACCATCAGCCAATGGTGGATTAGCTAACCAATACTGGACCATCAAATTCCAGTCCCATAATGAGAATATTATATTTCCTGACTAGATGTGAAATGCTTTCACTTGCTTAGATATCAATTTTTTGCAGTTTAAGCAGCAGTCAGTGCATGCCAAAATTCATTAATGTAGGAGACAGATAAAAGAGGAAATCTGAGCCTGACCCAAGCATGACAAATATTGGAGACAGGTGAAGTGATGGGCTGAAATGAAAAATCTTTTGAAAGAGAAAACAAGACCGAGGACTAAAACTAGGAAAAAAAACTATGATTTTGAATTGATGTAATCATGCTGACAATGTGCAAAGGTGATGCCACGTTTGGAAAGAGAACCAATCAAGAACAACAGGACTACAGCTTGTGAAATACAATCTCAGAAACAGAGGTACTAAACTGTCACTGGGGCAGTAACCCTCCTGTCATTAGGATGTTACCCTCAAGGGTACATCTCAGAACCTGTAGTCAGGGAACATAGTTGTACCATAATCCATTGATGTTGTATTGACTCCACACACACCATCTCATCTCCAGTCTTTTTATTCTGTTGTTCTGTTAGGCCATGAAAAAGTAAAAATACATCATTTTTACCTGGGAAACCTTTTAAGGTGCACAGTTGGACCTTAAAGCTACTGTTGTACCTTTGAGGGAACATTTACACTCTTTGTACCTTGATGCACAAATGTACCTGTGCAAAACCAATGTAATATTAAATAATCAACATGTAAATGCAATGTTTTATTCCATTTTAATTCTAAAACAGATTACAATGGGCATTAATATTGAGAAAGAGAGAAAATTCCGACTCAGAGACTATCTGAAGAAGATTTTCAGCATTTTAAAGAGTTAATTGTAACAGACAGAAGGTTAGTTGTAACACTTGCTAGAAAAGTCTGATGAATAAGTCCAAACAAAGTTAACTTAATATAATTCTATGTTGTGAGAAGCAAATATATTCTCCAACCGTATAGCACTACATATTATCTATCTGGGCGGCACGGTGGCGTGGTGGGTAGCACTGTCGCCTCACAGCAAGGAGAGCCTGGGTTCGATTCCCCGGCTGGGTGATCAGGGTCCTCTCTGTGTGGAGTTTGCATGTTCTCCCTGTGTCTGCGTGGGTTTCCTCCGGGTTCTCCGGTTTCCTCCCACAGTCCAAAGACATGCAGTCAGGCCATTTGGACATGCTAAATTGCCCCTAGGTGTGAGTGACTGTCTGTCTGTCTGCCCTGCGATGGACTGGCGACCTGTCCAGGGTGTTTCCTGCCTTTCGCCCGAAGACTGCTGGGATAGGCTCCAGCATCCCCCCGTGACCCTGATGGAGAAGCGCCTTAGAAAATGGATGGCTGGATGGATACTATCTATCTATAAGACAGACAGATCAATCAATACATGCACATATCAAATTATATATGAAAGCTGACATGAGACTGCGTGTCAAACAATGACCAATTCATTTTTTTGTCCAGTGTAGAACAGCTAATAAACACACCATCAGTAAAATATGGAACAATGTTTCTTTCAGCTTTACCAACTGTTAATGTCAATTTCTTCAATATACTTTTTTACCTAACATTTTAAATATGCTAATAACCCCCTGTTTTCTGATATTTTCTCTTTTTCGTCTCTGTGTGAACACATGGAACAAAAAAACAAATTGTACTTTAATTGTCTTTGTTTACTAAAGAATCCTAGTTGTAATGCCATATAACAACTTCTACTTAACCCCAACTAGCACTTGCTGTGAGCTTGTCACGTGGTTTAAAACATACATTACAGACATCAAGAAGGTGATTAAAGTAGTATAAGGCTGGACGTTGTGATTTACACCGCCAGCTCAACAACCGAAAAACAAAATGACTTACATGCCCCCAAAAACTCTTTGGCACAGGTTTCTTTAAAATGCCCCCAAATTGCTCTGAATTTTCACCGGAGACCATGACTAGGAAATATGGTAATGTGGACAGAAGCACATGCTGCTTGACCCTCTGTAACAACGTAAAAGGCCATGTTAATTTGTTCCCTGCACTCCCTTAAATACCACACAGTTTTTGAAACAACATTTAAAGCTAGCTTAGCAGGTTCCTGTCCGCCATCTTGAGCACACATTTTCAAGCTTTTCTTTGCATTGAATTGCGTTGTATCTTCATTTTAGTTGTGCTTTTTTGTCTCACTTTATTTGGACAGTCTGCGTTAGTCCACTATAGAACGTCTACAGATGTTAAAACTGTTACCAGATTATCTGTTGAAACTCAGTTGATTCTAAGCAGTGGTGGGGTTAGGGTTAGGATTTGGTTCAGGATTAGGACAAGGACCAGGGTGAGGGTTGGGTTTAGGTTTTGGGTTGAGGTCAAGGTTGGAGTTAGAATAAGAGCCAGGTTTAGAGTTAAAGACAGCTATGGTCAGTTTAGTAGATATTTAGTTGAATGTAATTTGATAGAAAATTAAGTATCTACAAATCATCTAAAGTGGACTATTCAAATAAAATGTTACCGTGCTTTTTTGTGCATATTTGCAAACTCTTGCTGGCCTTTACAATGAGTGTGTATACAGCACTCAATAATCCAATCATAATCGGATTTCTGCAGTTATGTGATTATTCAGATGGTCATGTAAACACTATACTCCGATCTCGAAATCTGATTAAGAAATCTGATAAAGAGAGCTGGATTTTGGCTCAATAATCAGATTTCTCAGTGCATGTAAACTCGTACTCGGATTTCTATAGGATTCCTCAGCCATGTTAGACAACAGATAATGCGCTCGATTCTGACTCTTCTACTGATTAAATATGTCTACTAATAAAAAAAACAGAAATCATGAATGCAACCTAGTCCATATTTTGATGTGATGAGGAACTGATTTCATTTGGGCAGTCAGAATTCATTTAAACAAAGGAACAAATTTGGGTGACTATTGACTTCTACTGTTAGCTACATTAGCCTTATGGCTCCAGTAATACACAAAAGCAAGGGTTGCCCAACTCTGGTCCTGAAGATCTACCACCCTGTAGGGTTTAGTTTCACTCCTGATCTATAACACATTTGATTCAGGTGATGAAGGCCTTTAGGGACATCTGAATATTAAAGCCAGGTGTGATATTAAAGCCTGGTGTGTCTACCAATGTGGTAGATCTCCAGAACCAAGATTGAGCACCCCTGCACTAAAGTATCTAAATTTGAACACTAAACATGTCTTGAGTGATCGATTACATCTGAGGAGAGTGGTAAATGGTGTAAAACTGATTTGTCGCAGAGTCATTCCTCAAAGGTATCTAAGAATTGAAGCAGCTGTTGTTTGAGGTGCATCCAATGACTTAAAAGTCTGCCTATGCAGACAGCTCACTAGCTACTGAGACATAATCATAGTCCTACCTTTCAGTTGCATCATTCAATGTGGGATTTAAAGTGTTTAGAATAATGCTCTGCAATTCCGTCAGTGGTGTGCGGATGTAATGGAATGCAGCTATACTTCATTACTGGGCTTCAGGAGATTTTTCAACAATATGAAATGTACCTAAATATGCTGTTTTGTCATCTTCTCTAAGCAGCTACATGCTGAGGGAGAAATTCCTCCTCAGTCTTCACTGTTTGCACATAACCCTTTCATTTCCAACTTTAGTATATGAGGAGAAAACGACTATAGAGCTTTTTCTGGTGTAAAATGCTGACACCTTAGTTAAACATGTAACATTAAACCCATGCTAAAATCAGTAGCCCCATGTGATTAAAAGATTTTTAAGATTGATGTACATAAATGATCTGTATTCTGCTTCATTACTAAGGCAATCAAGGCTAAAACACTTCTCATGCATGAGTGGGTGGAGCTAAGCTTTGGTGGGCTGAGAGATGGATATACTCACAGAGCACTATATTAGGAACACCTACTTGTTTCTATGGTCATTGTCAATTTTATAAGCTCCACTTACTATATAGCAGCGCTTTGTAGTTCTACAATTACAGACTTTAATCCATCTGTTTCTCTGCATACTTTGGTAGCCCCTTGTTCTTCAATGGTCAGGACCCCCCACAGGACCACCACAGAGCAGGTATTATTTGGGTGGTGAATCATTCTCAGCACTGCAG